>NC_091180.1:12630305-12922805 GCF_040958095.1 Procambarus clarkii | reverse complement strand
CTAATTGCTAGGACAATCTTCTTCCTCTTAACACTTCCAGAACGATTGATGCTGCTACCAGACATATTCTTGGCCAAAAATGTTCAAAATTACTATGAAAATTAAGAAAGTTATTTAAAAAAATATTTCACTAATGGCGCAACACTGTGAGGCCGCACTGGTTGAGGTGTATAACTGTGACTTGTCTTTTATTGTTAGGACAACTTTCTTCCTCTTAACACCTCCAGAACGATTGATGCTGCTACCAGACATAGTCTTGGCCAAAAATGTTCAAAGTTACTATGAAAATAAAAAAGTTATTTAAAAAAATATTTCACTAATGGCGCAGCACTGTGTATAACACGAGGGACGGACGCACATGGGTTGACCAGTGTTGGACGGGTCCACTTGGGATAGCGCGTTACGTAGGCCGCCAGGAGGAAAAAAATTCACAATATTTTTGAAGGAAACTTCAGCCTGTGCACAATGCTTTTAGGAAACTTATTTATTTGTTATTACATAATTACTAGTAGTTATTTCATTTGTTTTTGGCTATGATTAATTGTTCTAAAATTATTGGTAATTCCTGTACCCAGGTGGTCCCTCCTGACGCACCCCTCCCACCCTCCCAACACCACCCACCCACCCCACCCCCCTCCTCCACCATGCGTCTAGAGCCACAGACGGGATTAATACGGTATGGCCGTATTTTCATCCGGCCAAACCAGCTTTTATCCGGTTCCTGTGGCCATTTTGGCCGGATATTGAGATAACTTTATCCGTTCACGATTTTGGCCGTATAAGGGCGTTTTCCGGATGTTCGAATCCCGGATAATCGCGGGGTTACAGTACGAGCAGGATTTGCTCGGAAAATTTGGCAACCCTCGGAAGGCGAGGGTTGCCTCGGAACACGAGTTTGTTGATACACATACAGGCCGACTAGCGCGTGGTGACATGGCGATCCCGCCTCAGTTTACCAGTGTCTCGCGCCCAGTGACTATCCCACCTGAATTCTTCACAAGGATTTACAGTTTTTTGTCGGTTTTTAGGCCATTTGAGCATAAAAGTTGTTATTATATATCTCACCATGGGTCTCAAGAAAGCCATTGGTAAGGTTCAACCTAAGAAAATATCTGTGAGTAGAGGCAGTAGAGGATGTCCCTTCTTGATTAAGAAAATGTGTGAAGTATGGGAAGAACTGCAAAGTTTTGTTGAAAAAACTCACCTAGATAAAGCTGTAGCAGGCCGTTGCATTGACCTTTTAAATGACAATGTGATGATGTCTTACTACAGACAAGTGTTAAAATGTAGGGAAAAACAAGTGTCTTTAGACATTCTTAGTAAGACAAGCCAGTCCTAGTGGTATGCAGGCAAAATGTGCCAGAGTGTGCATACCAGTTAAGTCTTCACTGCCTGATGTTATAATGGAAGAGGACTCCCCTTCCAAACAGTAACTCCTCTCCTCCTCCCTCCTCCTCACCATCTTCCATACGCCAACAGCAGTCATCAGCAAGGGTAAGTAATACCTTGAACATAGTTTTGTTGGTTTATTTTGATGAATTAGGTATAAAAATTTAGTTTGAAGGGAGGTTTTTGGGTAGTCAGGAACGAATTAATTCATTTCCCATTATTTCTTATGGGGAAATTAGCTTCAGATTACGAGTTTTTGGAATATGAGCTGTCTCCAGGAACGGATTAAACTCTTAAACCGAGGTACCACTGTAGGTACTTTCACAACCCAATGTACCTTCTTGTATGTAAATAAATAAATAAATACCTCCAGTAAACAAATTGTTTCAATGGCGGACTAAACATAAAGGTACACCTCCACACTTCACATTTTAGAAGGAGGATCCGGTGGCCAAATTGAGTTCGTTGTTCAGAGATATCTGTTATAGGAAGGTCCAGATTTCGTACGTGCCACTGTATATACAAGCGAGTTTAGTTGGGTATAAATAGGAACTGCCTTGCATGAGCAATAGGCCTTCTGTCATTTTCTTTATTCTTATGTTCTGCTTTTATGAGAATTAGTCGACTGCTATGGGTTGCATCCTGGGAAAATGTATAGCCATTGGCCAAGAATGCTGGGTCCAAATAATGTCATTTTGCTAGTCTTATAATGAGACTAGGTTAGTTTAGATTGTGTTAGGTGGAGTTAGGTTAGGGGGCTATAATATTACAAGATACTAGGGTTATGTAACAGACTAGGGTTATGTAACAAACTGGGTTTATTATGAAATATGGGGTTATCAGTACCATGGGTTCAAACTTGACAATTTTTAAAATAGCTCAGAAAATTGGCCACCAGGGAGCTACAAGGCACAAAAACAATAAGGACATTCCTTGCACAAGCAAACATGAAGCTTGAAAATTAAACACCAATGTGCAAAGATGTTCTCCAGATAATGTAAATACACATCAAACAAATTGGAAAAAATAATCTTAGGATATTTTTACTAGTAATACCAAATTAGACTGCAGAAGATATAATAGACAACCAACTTTTGGGACTAACTTTCTGCAAATGTGAGTGCTTCCATGACGAGTGCAGGCAAGGACGCCCCATAACTCTCCAGGGAATACTGACCGCTGCCTTCTAACAGTTGGGATGTCTGAAGGGAACGATTCATTGACGTTGACCGACTGAAACACACAAGTTAGTAATTAAATCATAGGACATTTGTGCCACAATTCTTTTATATTATGCATCTAATAAACCATGATACCTCTTTTTTTTCATTCTCACAAAAATATATATATTGTCTTGTTGCTCTAATGGTAAACTGATAATGACAATGTGCTATGATGTTCTTTTAACTCTCTCCTATGTAATTAATGTACAGTGGAACCTCTATTAACGAGTTTAATCCGTTCTGGCACCGAGCTCGTTACCTGGAAAACTCGTCTTTGGAAACAAATTTCCCCATTTAAAATAAAGGAAATAAATTTAATCCGTTCCACTCCCAAAAACATCCATACTTGTATGACTTTTTTTTATGTAAATATAATATTGCACATTTAAATATAAATGTTTTGTTGTAGTGTTTTAATATTTACTTTACCTTATGAAGAGTAGTTGCTGGCTTGAGGGAGACGATGGGGAGGTGGGAAGGATGAGAGGGGTTATGGTGTGGAAGGAGAATCCACCTCTGAGTCAGGCGGACTCTCTGTTCTTGGGAATTTCACCCAAATTTCATTTCAAATGTCACACAAGGATGCGTTAGACCAGCACCAAATAAAAAAACTACGTTGATTACACTCATTGTGTCAACAATATAATAGTCTTACCACGAAGATACAATAAAATGCCGTTTTCTCAAATAGGCAATGTGGTTATTAAAGAAAACGAAAATTTCATGGCAAACATTTATACAATCCCCAAGTCGATCGGATAAGAATTGGATTTTATAGAAATATTTGCTCAAATGACGCTTGAGCGTGGTGTTTGGGTGCATTCAAGAGAAAAAAAGTGTGTTACGTTCAAGCGACATATACCTGCGAAAGTGATAACACTTTCATAAAGTGTTATCACAAAGTGATAAATTAATTAAACATTTTCACACACCGGGTTGTCACTGCTTTATCAGGACAGCTTTTCCAAGAATGCGTTCACCTTTTCAAACATTCCAAACACTTCCCTGATCTCAGTGGAAGAGGCAGCATCCTCCCTTACCTCCTCATTCCCTTACTAATGGTGTAAATTGTTGATGAGGACCTGCCATACTTCCTTGTGAGATCAATCACACAGACACCACACTCATGCTTTGCTATAATTTCCTTCTTTAAATCCACAGTAATTGTGTCTTTCTTCCTCTTGACAACACTATCTTTAGCAAGCAGCTTCTTTGGAGACATCATGTGTTACAAATTGTAGTCGCAAAACCACTAAAAACCCAATGAAAAGCTCAAATAAATCCATAGGGATGCTTGTCGTGTGAGATACAACAACAACACTGGCGTCGGAGGTGTCCGAGAATTTGCGAGAACCCGCGAGACGCTAGGAAGCGCCATGTGGTTTCACTCGTTAATAGAGGCGAGCTCGTCAATAGAGACAAATTTGCTGCGAGTGGCTTGTTCGTTACTGGAAAAACTCGTTAATAGAGCCACTCGTTAATAGAGGTTCCACTGTACTGTAATTTTAATGTCAACTTTCTCAATTACATATGTACATGTAAATAGTTTTTGATTTCAACATCTCAATCAAAGACTATTTATGAATAGTCTTTGATTTGGTTTCATATGATACATGGGATGCAGCTGCCAAATGTATATGCCAATTTACATTCAAAAGAACTGAGGGCTGCAATGCAATCTCAGCAAGGTCTAGTGAAAATCTGTCACTGTAATAGATAATGGATCTCAAATAGAATGCAACAAAACCTCAACAATATATTACGGACATGCATCATCCAAGGCCTACAAAGTACTGTATTTGGAATAGAATGATACACATCACATTTGACAATACGGCTAAGTATAAACCTAAGAATATGTACCTCTCAAGAATTTATTTAAATGTTAGAATTTTGGCTAGAAGTCAAGCCCGAGCCTATTCATCATTCAGTATTACCTCTCACAAAACCTAATTTTTCAATCTTTTATCACCAACAACATAATCATACCACACTTTCTAGTGTTGTAGAGTACCAAGGCAAAAGCCCAGAAGAAATAGTAAATACAAAAATGATATCCACAATATCTTCCACACACACATATTTCAACATCACAAGGAACCAGTAGCATTACAGTGCTGCAACACATCCACAGCATCGCCTCGTCACTTCCTACAACCAGGTGTAAAGTGCTTCCTCTCGGTTCTCATTTACAAACTGTCAAGCTTTCCCTTTCCTTACCACTTTAAGCTATAATCGTCGAGATCAGTACTTGCTTAACATTTTCATCCAATTCAGTAATGAGCATGCAACTCACCCTGGGGTGTAAGGTGAGCGCTTGGCAGCACTGAAAACTCCCGCACTCCTTCTCCGTGCAGCTGCAGCAGCAGCTGCCCTTGCACTCGCAGATGAATAGGAGGCAGGGGTAGTTACTCCCACCCCCCGATCAGATACCGGACTGCTGTACATTTTGCTGTGGAAAATAAAAAAGTTACAGTTTGATAACATTTTCATGTAACAGATCGGGTAGTCACCAATTCTTGCCCGCTAATGATACACCTGTGTTTTGTAAGAGGAATAAAAATCAGCTTCTCGGATATGAAGAGCTTCTTTCTAATCACGACACTCATTTCTCAAGACAAAATCCATCCTGGTCACAAATAAATGAATCATGACAATCAAAACATGCTGGCATCCTGTACAACCACAATAGGTATTTTATCAAACATCCCTGTAGTCATACTGGTGCAAGGAAGGTGCCTGGAGGTAAGCTCAATCCAACCCAGAATAACTACAAAACATTCCCAAGCCTTATTGTGCATTACTAGGACCATCAAGTACCATTCTCACATCTGACAATTTGCCCAAAGGACACTACATCCAATTACCACCAGATGGCAACACCGAGCCCCCCTACCTAGAGCCCGGTTGCATTTCGATGCAAGGGACCAAACACTGATAAAATATTCGGTCAAAACCTCTGGAGGAGGAATTTCTTCAAGACCAAAACAGATAAAAATGTAACTTCATAACTAGTAACAAGTGTAAAAGCCAAGAAAAATTTTCAATATCCTCAAGTGGCATAGCCCATTGGACACATCATAGAAGCAAAGTTCAGCCAATCAAAGTCTCTCTCATGGTTCAAATACAAGTGGCAGCAATACACCAGTAGAAAAATAGTGGCCACCCTGGTGTCACAAATGAGCTCCAACCATAATGGATAATGGAAAGTTAGAGCTGGAACATCACGTCTTTGAAAAGTCAAACATGCCGAATGCTGCCAGTGCAGAATCTTTGACAAGAAGGCAAACCTGAACACTGCAAACAAGCAGAAGCATAAGCCTCAACAACTGAAGGATTATCCACAGAAGATCCATGCAGTGGAATTTGAGGAATGCCCTTCAGGACTTGATATCTTGACTCTAAATTTGGCAAAATACCAGAAGCATAAGCAATGGCAATTGGGATTTAAAAACTCCATACAGATATCCTCTATGTTGCATATATTGCAGAGTTTTCCAAACTCAATATAGTAAAAAAAATAATGGGTAGCAAAACAAAATCCACAGCTAGTAACAGGCAAATTCAAAGATGATAGCTGGGTGCCAAGGCACATACTCTAGGGCCCTAGGCTAACCAAAACCTACAATTATTTAACCATGAAACAGCATTCAATGTAATGAAATGCCTTTTTCTTGTTAGAGTCCAGGTGGCTCCCTGTTACGAGCTGATTGTTATAATAATAACTGGTACATACCTCTGATACCACTGGGGTTTAAATCTGTGTACAGTATATAATGGAGGTACAGTAACTGGAAAAGCCCCCAGTAAAACTTAGACAAGGCCCTGCCCTCAGGGAACTTAGCTCCCACAAATATTAAGAATCCTGTATATATAGCCTTATCAGTCTACTCTCCAGACAGGTGTAACAAAAGTCTAGCTGTAACTTATTCATTTATTAATTAATTGCTTCCCTCATAACTACAACTTGCTCCGTTTCCTCTAGATTTACGTTAAATCCCCTATACCACACAGGCAGGAGTAGAGATGTGCACAGGCACACCAGAGGTAGGCATTATAGTCCCTGAAGGGAGCATGACATCTTCAGACACCCACAGTGAATCCTCACGGGTTGAAGTGCCTGGATGCAATTTACAGGTCCCTATACACAGTCAGTGTTGCACAACAACATAACATTACATCCAGGAATGGTGGCTCAATTTAATGAGAGAGAGAGAAGGGTACTTGTCCAGAAAAAATGTGTTCCCGAGACTGCCACGTCAGTCCCAGCCAGCCACATTCAAAAGAACTCACGCTCCACCAGCCCCAGCTGTATGGTGCTGGCTTGGTTCAGCTGTTGTATTGTACCTCTTGCTTAAAAAATCCTATAGCCACCATTCACTTTAGTATTAATGTAACCTTCTAGCTTTATACAGTCTTAACCACATATCCTTATAGCATATGTAAATTAGCTAGAGTAGTAACATCCTCTTTTGTTTGGCGGTGCATTAATATAACCGCCACACTCTACATACATCATAAATCACGTATGTATTTTACTCACACGATCACCATTTCAACCTTTGTAGGTTACATGATCGTAACACTCCCTGAAGCTATCTTGTTGGATCACATCAGTCTCATGAGTCTTGTTTGGCCTGCTGGGGACCAGAGCCAGAATCTGGCTTCTCCTCACCAGGAAAACATTCAGAAAGTCAGCAAGGCAATGCAGACAACAGCAAGGTTCATAGAAAGCAAAGCATCATCAAAATAACCAAATAACTGCTAATAATTCAGTCAAAACAACTTATTTACTCTTAACTAATTCGAACCTGTAAGTTCCATTGGCCACCATCAGGCAGCCTGGAGCTCCCAGCCTACAGCTGGGTACCAGTCAGCCCAGAGCTGATGCACAATAAACCAACAACTGAAGGAACCCAATAGGAAGGGAGGGAATTGGGGAGGCAAAGGGGCTCCACCAGAAAGAGCTATTTTATTAAATTCAATGTTCACTTTCCGGGGGAGCCCCTTAGTGGAGCCCTGACGCTAAGTAACCACAGAGAAAAATTAAAGAAGGGACTTACCAGGGAGGAGAAGAGATGGCAGGTACTAGGTTAAAGAAAAGACAGTGGACCAGAAAACTGGCCCAGTGCAACTCAAAGACCAATGGGACCAGGAACACTGACTAAATACCAGGTCACCAGGGCCTTGTTAGACCTTCAACACCCCCAAGCCTCAATATCAGCCCATGTCTAGTTGCAGAACATAGCAATCAAAGCTACAAATTTATGAACATTGTGGGCCTGAGGGTTGACTGCATGCTGGCTACCCGTTATGACAACCTGTGAAACATGACCTATGCAACAGGGAACCAACAGTTCATTCCATGTCAAATCATAAAAAAAACAGCATTGAATACAGGAATAATGAAACACCAATTTCTGGGTGACCCTCAGTAGCTCACCATCTACTAGATCACATCAGCCATGGAATTCTATAGGCCTACTGGAGACCAGTACCGGAACCTAGCCCCACTTTCACAGGAGGGGGAGGGAAGGAAACTATCAGGAGAAAGCACCAAGCCATTACAACTATATAATACTTGGAAGGGATCAGGATAAGGATCTGGGATGGGATGAGGGAAAGGAATGGATGGTCCAACCACTTTGATAGTAGGGGATTGAACACCAACCTGCATGAAGCACGACTGTCATTCTACCATCCACCCAAAGTGGTTGGCCAAAGAGGTGCAGGAAGTTATGACATTTATTTTCACCATCTCACTGGGAAAAGCAACTAGAAAGTCGGCATGTCAAAACATACCATTGCTAGCTTCAAAAGAGACCAAATGTTACGACCCTCTCGGGACGCAACGGGGTTCTCACTCTGATGATGTTAGAGGAAGATATATGTATCCGTTCCCAAGCCAGTATTGGCTATCAAGGGATGAGATCCGTGACGCAAGCAACTTAAAGGGAGTAGGGAAAGAAAGCTAAGAACTTAAGATTATACTTGTCACCATCTCCAATTAAATATATAAAATCAAAAAGTGCACAGGGGGAGGGGTATTAACACTATACAAGGGGATTATACACAATATAGTCTTCTGCTGAAGACTCTGGTGCCACAACTCTCGGTGCCGAGTCCTTGGTGCTTCTTCGTGGCCACACAACGAAATATCCAAAGAAGTTGAGCCTACCCTGGCCACAGGTCAGCCAAAACACAGGTCCACTGGGGGCACCGTCGTGGAGGCCGTCAACCACACGTCCAGCTGGTCTGCTGGCAGGTACTGAGCCACCAAGGCTGGTACGGCCACTCCACGAACGATATAAGGGGTACGCCCTAGACAGGAGTCTCGTGTGATATCACAAATCACCCTCCTGTCCTCAATACCCCAGTGGATGATCGTCTCCAACAGTCGGTCCCGGGTAAATCCTTTTACTGCCACTCCACTGGCAGGCTAACACACCACAGTGTTCTTCCGGGGGGACGACGTCACAACAGCTGCAGCAAACTTCACAGTATGGAGACTGGCTGCCTCGGGTAGACTGACTCCACTTCCATCACAGTGGTCCCAGGTCGGCTCTGTAAGCAGACACGTCATCAATAACCGGGACACTAATACACCTCACTTACGGGCTCGGGCACAAACACTTGACGTATCCAGCCCATAGATGGCGCTGTCGTCGGAGCACCACCTCACCAGAGGTCAGGAGCGGCGGTGTTGTGAGCTGCACAGGACTGGAAACTGGCCCTTGTGGCCGATATTCGCCGTCCTCATCCGGTGTCATCGTTCGTTTGGCGGGGGTTTCGGGAGCTGACCCACAGATGGCGTAGTCGTTACTACTCCGTGCTCGGATGCTGGATCCGGGTTCGTAACACCAAAGACTAAAAACCCACCAAAAGAACTCGACTATGTAAACAATCCAATTGTCTCATTCAGCCCACTTCCCCCACTCATTTGGGGCTAGGGGTTAAGAGGTCACCTACTGCCAGCTGGGGTCCCCAGCTCCCAGTTCTACAACAGAAGGGAAGCATCCACCGATGACCAGGAAGGTAGGGCAGGGATCAGGAAGCCACCGGGGCTCACCCAGAAATTGGAGTTTTCTTATATTTACCAATGGTTTTCTGAGAGGAGCAGCTTGTGGCTACCTGAAGCTAACTACCCATAGATTAGGAAAACAGACGGGGAACCCACTAGGAAGAAGGAAGCACCACAGGAGACATTACGAAGATGGGACCCCCAGCCGAGAGACAACCCGAAGCCCCACAAGAGCACCGAAGTTCAAGGACATTCACCAGATACTGGACTTCCTCATACACAAAGACCTGAAAGTTGTAGCATTAAATATTATGATAGATATCGTGGAGACATTCGCATATGGGACTAATAGAGCAAAAACTCGGCAATGTGATGTCATAGTTGCCAGAATACACCTGGGATATAGACGTATCTGGCAGCTCTCTCAAAACCCAAACGTCAAGTACACAATGTGTCTACTTTGTGAAAGAGAAAACATGCACTTACTTGAACATTACATTGTAGAATGTTCCATATTGACTGACTTGCCCTACTGGGCTGAGGTATGCTGAACTCTGTAACTACTATACGAGTACTGGAACACTTTATGATATATTGGACTTGTACCGAAGATTAACCATGTAATGTAACTATATAACCTGAGCTTGTAAAAGCATCTTAATCACATTCAGTGGTTAAGTTCTTAATTGCACACTAGTTTCTCTGACAGCTATCTCACCCTGTCAGAGTAAAAAGAGACAAATATATGTGCATGTATGTGTGTGTATGTATGTATGTGTATAAAGTATATGTGGAAGCTGATCAGAATTACATTTCACCATTATAAATTCACATTAATGCAATCATAAATCTGTGTATCTATGTATTTACGTATGTAGCTTAGCCTAACATTTTAAAAGCACTACGATCACCTTCTGTGGTTGTTCAATAAATCTCTGAACTGTATGTTTGACAAATCTCTCACCCTGTCCATGGAGGACAGAAGAAAATGTATATGTGCTAGTTAGCATTGTAAATGTGTGGCCAAGTCTGTGGTAGAAAATAAAAATAATAATAAATAATAATAATAATAATAATAATAAATAATAATAATAATAATAATAATGATGATAAAAAAAACATGCCCGAATATCAGCCCAGGATATGCACATGAACATCACAGAGATCTGCATACCTCCCAACATCATGAGCAGGAGAGTAAACCGCAGGCTGGTTAGACCAAATAATACTGTGGCTGACCCAAGAAATATCAACCCCAGAACATCAGACTGCCACACAGGCACAAGCTCCCACACTACTGTGCACCCCACAAAAAGGAGGCGACCAACGACCTTGAGTAGCCTGGTGAACGCTAGTCAAAGTCCCAACCCAGAGTCGAGGCATCCATAAAGACATCGAGCACAGGTGGGAGGCAAGGGCTTGGGCACTGAACCCGGAAAAGCCCAAAGAGGAAGCTAGTGGCACAGCAGCTGGCAAAGGGCAAATGGGGTCTGCATACAATGATCACAATGACAGAGAAAGGGGCAGAACTGGTGAAACTAGAAGAGCCCCTGAAGATACGCTGCCCTGTGGGAAAACCACGCAGGTAAAGTTCAGGCTCCCACACCTCTCAATCAATCGCCAAATCACCCAGGGCTGCCTAGACACCAGCAGGTGGTGACGCTGCAGTCAAAGCAAAGGCACTGGAGGAAGAGAAAAAGATGCCAACCGAGAATCCCACCTGAGACCCAGCAAAGTTCAAACAAAGGATGGGAGCAACTGAGGCTTCCATCACTTCACCAATAACCCAAACCCAGCAAGCTATGAAAGAACCAGATCTGTGGTTAGCAGACACGAGGATGGACTGGGGGCCCACACAAGCAAATCATTGAGGTAGGCCAGAACATGAACCTCCAATAAATGAAGACAAGTCACCACGACCCAAACCAACCTCGTGAAAATGAGGGGAGCTAGATTCAAGCCAAAGGGACAAACACAAAATGGTAAGCTTAATGCACCATAGTGAAACCTAACCAGTCCCTTAACCCTGGATGAATAGGAACATGACTGTATGAATCCCGGAGGTTCAAGGATATCATTCAGAAGCCTGTCTCTAATACAAGGAGGGGGCAAATGAAAACTTTTCCCTGAAATAAAAGGCCTTTGTCCGAAAGGATGAAGACCCACCTAGGGTCCAAGGGAATCCAAGGAATCTCTCCAACTCCCCCATACACCTTAGGAACCATCCATGAAGGCCCCAAGCAGAGCCAGCATCCTCGCCCACTGCCATGAATTACTGATGACCCAGGAGCCCTACTGCCGACATCCGACATTAGCTGCATCAGAGGAACCGATGGCTAGAGCCAGTGGACAGCAAGTGCACCTACCCCCTTCCTAGAGGCCTGACAGCTGAGTGGACAGTGCTTCAGATTCGTAGTCCTGAGGTTCCGGGTTCGATCCTCATTGGAGGCGGAGACAAATGGGCAGTTTCTTTGACCCTGATGCCCCTGTTACCTAGCAGTAAATAGGTACCTGGGAGTTAGACAGCTGCTACGGGCTGCTTCCTGTTGGTGTATAACAAAAAGGAGGCCTGGTCGAGGACCAGGCCACGGGGATGCTAAGCCCCAAGATCATCTCATCTCAAGATAACCTCCCCCAAATGAGTGGGATGCCCCAAGCTCAAGCTTGTTTTCAGATATTCAACTGTTCGTTTACACTGCTGGAGGTTGTGGGGCTTTGGTCTCTTTTGAACCCAGCAGTGGTCAGTATTGGTCCACTGACTTTCTGGGTTTCTTCCATGTCAAGGTGGCAGAGTATCCCTGCACCTCTGAGGGGGCCAGGTCTGGTCCCCAGTAGACCAAACTAAACTCCATGGCTGATGCAATTTAGAAGTTAGGAGCCACAAGGGGTTACCCCATCATGAAAATTCTATGCTAAACAAAGCCTAAATACACACCCAAAGGGTTAAACATGAAATACAATTTTATAAATTGCATGCAACAGACCAGGGGTGGTGAACCACTGGCACATGTGGCAACAATGGCTTGCAATCAAATTTTGCTGGTACAGTATGCTGCACGAGTGCCACTCCCTTACCTCTTTTTTTAAACCCCAACCCATAATAAATAAATATACAAAGCATATCATTACTGCCAATTTTTTTTTTTTTTTTTTTTTTTTTTTTTTTTTTTTTTTTTTACGAACAAGGGTCAATATGGTATTTCAGAAATCTCACGCCGGCTTGGGACCAGCTGGATGGTTGCGAGAATGCAGTAGTATCACCAAGAGTAAAATAACCTAATTTTCTTTTAATAATAATAATAATAATAATAATAATAATGTTTATTTAGGTAAGGTACATACATACAAGAGATTTAACAAAGATTGATGGAATTATAGATAGAGCTAGTACATAAAATGCCTAAAGCCACTATTACGCAAAGCGTTTCGGGCATGAAAAACATTAATGACTAAATCTTAATACTAATTGAGTATAAAGAATAAAATGTGTTGAGAACAAATAAAAATAGAGATAAAAAAGGGGGAACATGGCTGAAAAAGCAGCACAAATACAATTAGGTCGACAAACAGCGTTGTTAAAAAAAAAAACAGACACGGATTGACAATAGAGGGGTAAGGTAGGTTACAGGGAATTTATTAGGTATAGCTTCGTTTTTATCTTAAACTGGTTGAGAGAGGTACTGACTTTAACATGGTTGGGAAGGTCATTCCACATTCTGGGTCCCTTGATTTGTAGAGCATTTCAAGTTTCATTAAGTCGTACTCTTGGAATATCAAAACTGTATTTATTTCTGGTGTGGTGCTCATGGGTTCTGTTACAACCTTCAATGAAGCTTTTGAGGGCAGGATTGGCATTACAGTTCAGCGTTTTATATATGTATAATACACAAGAGAAAATGTGCAGTGACTTAATATCCAACATATTCAGAGATTTGAGTAGGGGTACCGAGTGATGTCTGGGGCCAAAGTGAGATATTGTCCTGATAGCAGCTTTGTGTTGAGTAATTAGAGGACATAAATGATTTTGGGTAGTAGAACCCCAAGCACAAATACCATAGTTGAGATAGGGATAGATGAGGGAGTAATAGAGTCACCAGGGCAGGGCGGGGTACATAATATCTGATCTTAGAAAAAATACCAACAGTTTTGAAACTTTTTTGATATATTTAGAATGTATCCCTGGAAATTAAGCTTGTGGTCAATGAGAATGCCAAGGAATTTGCCATCTAATTTGTTACAAATTTGGGTATTGTTTATTTTGAGATTTATTTGATTAGAGGATTTATTGCCAAACAGAATATAGAAAGTTTTGTCAATGTTAAGGGTGAGTTTGTTGGCAGTTAGCCAAAGATGGACTTTATTTAGCTCAGTATTTACTGTGGTATTTAGAGCAAGGGGGTCAGGATTGGAGTAAATGAAGGTTGTGTCGTCAGCAAATAGAATTAGTTTGAGGTGTTGGGAGGCATTTGGAAGGTCATTAATGTAGATGAGAAAGAGGAGAGGGCCAAGTATGCTGCCCTGAGGAACACCAATGTTGATGGGTAGGGTGGGAGAAATTGAATTATTCACAGAAACATACTGGAGCCTGTCAGTAAGGTAAGATTTGAGGTATTGCAGGGAGTGTCCTCTGACTCCATAATGATGTAATTTAAGAAGAAGGTTTTGGTGGTTGACAGTGTCAAAAGCCTTACGCAGGTCCACAAATAATCCAACAGGGAACTCATTTTTCATATATATGTTTTTGTTTTATAATATTAACTAAGTTAAAAATTTCATGTTCACTGTTCTTGCTGCTTATAAGACAAAGTACTCTTTTTATATCGAGTTATTTTTCAATTGACATCTTAAAAACATTAATAAAGATATTAATATTTTTTAACATGCTTCTAAAAAGTTTTCATTAATTTCAATCTCTCAGCTGTACAGTGGCACCTCGACTTACAATTGCCCCTACTTACGATAATTTCGAGTTACGATGAAAATTTAATAGAAAAATACGACTCGACATCCGATGGTGTCGTCGACTTACAATATTTGTTGGTACATGTTCGGGTCGACTGAGCTCCTGGTTCCCGGTCATGCGGCTGACCTGCCTCAGTTTACTACAGCTGCCCACTTAGTGACGATCGCGCATATAAGAAATTTCAGTTCTGTGATGATTTTTTTCATTTTGAACATTAAAGTAATTATTATATATCATGCCATGAGTCCCAGGAAAGTCAGTGGTAAGGCTTAACATATGAGATCCCATGTAAGGATGGCCATCGAGCAGAAACAAGAGATCATTCGTAAATATGAAGATGGTGTGCGGGTTGTTGGACTGGCTAGGCAGTACAACAAATCTCAATCAACGATATCCACCATACTGGCTAAGAAAAAGGACATTATGGGTGCTAAAGTGATGCATCATTACAGACAAATGTTAAAACGAAGGGAAAAACAAATGTCTCTTGACAAATTTGTAGTTAGACAAACAAGCTCTGAACCACAACCAGGGCCTAGTGGTATTCAGGCAAAACGTAGGAGAGAGAGTATCCCAGAGAAAACATCACTGCCTGATGTGATAATGGAAGGGGACTCCCCTTCCAAACAGTAACAACTCTCCTCCTCCCCTCTCATCACCATCTTCCATATGCCATCAAGAGCCCTCCATAAAGGTAAGATAAACTTAGGTACTGTATTGTAGTTAGGAAAAAACATTGTATTCAGTATAAAATGTATTTTTATGTTAATATTTTGGAGGGTGGGGAACGGATTAATCCAAATCCCTTTATTTCTTATGGAAAAAATCGCTTCAGCTTATGAATCGTCTCTGGTAACGAATTAGCATCGTAAGTCGAGGCCCCATTGTACTTTTGTTAATACTTTCCCTTCACCCCAAGGTGGGCCTGGCATTTCCCAGGAGTGTGCACCCACACTAACATATATATACTCTTTCCAGTGTTCCGACCTCAATTTCCAAACTACGTCGTTCATTTTGGTATCAAATTGTTCGCAATCTAAAGGTGCCCATTTTAAAACTAGTTCCATAATAATCAAACAATAAATGGAATTTAAACAAATATTTTAATTTTGGACACAACATGCATCCCCGCCCACCATACGTAAGATTATTAATAGACACAAACTCCGTCCCCAGCGGACGAAAGTGTTAATAGTTAAACAATAAATATACAGTAAATAAGCAGCAGAACTCTATTTGCCTTAAAAAAAAAAAAAATTATTAATTCACTAATTTTACTTTTTGGAAATTATTAGTTCTTAATATATAAAATTCATAAAGCTGTATGCAGTGAGTGCTACAGACTTCTCTAAAAATATTTTCAAGCATGTTGTTATTTTTCTCCATAAAAAAGGGTAAAATACAAATATAATAACAAGAATTATAGTCTGTGGCTCAATATTACCATGGGCATGCAAGATAATCTTTTAGATTATTGCCAGTTTGAGAACTTGCTCTCAAAATGATTCCACCCCCTGCTATAAGCTAGCTAGAGAGATATAGATAGATATTACACTTACACACACACACACACTGTATATTTACTTTACATAGCAGTTACAAAAAATACAAAAAAAAACATCCTATCAGCTGATGGTTGACCATCGATGTGACATCAGTAAAAACTAGCTCAATACTAAATAGTTTATGTAAACACTATTTAAATGTTTGAGAATAGAATCTTTGCGCATCTAGATGAGCTCATCATCCACACATGCATATTCAGTACTGTACTCTTAACTTCTATTTTAATCACCCTCTGCTAAAGATGCCTGTGAAATACTCCACCTGGCCACATTTTGTATTGGAATGAGTTCACCTACTCTTCTGATTACAAGATTCAGTGTCTTGAAAATTACTGCACAATAGAAATATTTCAAATTTCAGTTTGATGCAAGGTGAACAAGTGCTAAGCCAGTATTGTGGCTGTACAGCAATTGGTTGAAATATAATGACAAGGAGCTGGGATACAAGGCCAAAATAAAGACAGTGACCAACCATTTGGACCATCAGGGGATCGAGCACGTACTCTGGAAATATGAGGCCGTGCTGTATCGAGCAACAATAATTCATTTTGTCCAGGGACAGGCAGTCAGTATATGTATACATTAGATTAATATCGAGGTCCCCCCTCCCCCAAGACCGAACTACTGACCCTCCCCAGGATGCATCTCCACAACAGTTGTCTAATTCCTGGGAACCTATTTACTGCTAGGTGAACAAAGGCAAAAGAAAAGAAAACAGACGTGAAAGTAAACTTGCCCAGCTATTCATGTCCCACCCCACGATTCGATCCCAGGATTCCTGACTGAGAGGCGAGAACAAAACTAACCAACCATACTACAAAGACCCCTATAAAAGTAATTTTTAAATACACGATTATACATTGCATGAATTAAACATCATTGCTACTTAGTATTAACAAGTGGCTGTCCAGAAAGCAACTTAAACATTTAACAGGACATTCTTACTATCATCTACCCAGTATGTCCCACGAAGGCAAAACTCACTAGCATCAACCACGAATAAAACTTTAATTTACTCTCACAAAACCCTGCCCAGGACACCATTGCTCCTCAGGAAGGTCACATCAATCTTAACCTTCAAGCCACCATACCCGAGGTCACCACCATACCTTAGACTGTCACCATACCTGAGGTCTGTCGCCTTCAAAACTGGTGATCAACGGGTCGACATGCTGGAACAACAACAATTGCCGCGGATTATCCCGGATTCTCTCGGATTCAGTGCGGATTTGATACGAGTTTTTTGGATTTCTCAAATTCTAGTCGTATTTAATAATAATAATAATAATAATAATAATAATAATAATAATAATAATAATAATAATAATAATAATAATAATAATGATGATGATGATGATGATGATGATGATGATGATGATGATGATGATGATGATGATGATGATGATGATGATGATGATGATGATGATGATGATGATGATAATAATTATAATAATAATAATAATAATAATAATAATAATAATAATAATAATGATGATAATAATAATAATAATAATAATGATAATAATAATAATAATAATAATAATAATAATAATGATAATAATGATAATAATGATAATAATGATAATAATAATAATGATAATAATGATAATAATGATAATAATGATAATAATAATAATAATGATTATAATAATAATAATGATAATAATGATAATAATGATAATAATGATAATAATGATAATAATAATAATAATAATAATAATAATAATAATAATAATAATAATAATAATAATAATAATTTATTTAGGAACAGTACATACATAGTTGCAGCGTTACAGTACAAACATTATGTTAGATTTAAAGATAGAGGTAGTACATACATTTGCTGTTGATGCAAAAATTATGAGAAGAATCAAGACGGATGAAGATAGACAGAGACTAAAGGATGACCTGGACAAACTGGATGAATGGTCTAGAAAATGGCTGCTAAAGTTCAACTCAGGAAAGTGTAAGGTAATGAAATTAGACGAAGGGAGCAGGAGGTTGAACACAAGGTATCATCTGGGAAATGAAATCCTGCAAGAGTCAAACAGAGAGAAAGATCTAGGGGTTGATATCACACCGAACCTGTCCCCAGAGGCCCACATCAAAAGAATATCATCAGCGGCATATGCTAGACTGGCCAACATAAGAACTGCCTTTAGAAACTTGTGTAAGGAATCGTTCAGGACCCTGTATATCACTTATGTCAGACCAATCCAGGAGTATGCAGCTCCAGCCTGGAGTCCATACCTAGTTAAACACAAGACAAAGTTAGAGAAGATTCAGCGGTATGCCACCAGGCTCGTCCCGGAACTGAGAGGTATGAGCTAAGAGGAAAGGCTAAAGGAGCTGAACCTCACGTCCCTGGAAAACAAAAGAGTAAGGAGAGACATGTGAACCACCTACAAAATTCTTAGGGGAATTGACAGGGTGGACAAATTCAACCTCTTTAGCGCGGGTGGAACACGAACAAGGGGACACAGGTGGAAACTTAGTACCCAGATGAGCCACAGAGACGTTAGAAAGATTTTTTCAGTGTCAGAGTAGTTAATAAATGGAATGCACTAGGAAGTGATGTGGTGGAGGCTGACTCCATACACAGTTTCAAATGTAGATACGATAGAGCCCAGTAGGCTCAGGAATCTGTACACCAGTTGATTGACAGTTGAGAGGCGGGACCAAAGAGCCAAAGCTCAACCCCCTCAAGCACAATTAGGTGAGTACAATATCTAAAGCCACTACCTTACCTTACCTTGAGGTTACCATGAGGTGCTTCCGGGGCTTAGCGTCCCCGCGGCCCGGTCGTCGACCAGGCCTCCTGGTTGCTGGACTGATCAACCAGGCTGTTGGACGCGGCTGCTCGCAGCCTGACGTATGAGTCACAGCCTGGTTGATCAGGTATCCTTTGGAGGTGCTTATCCAGTTCTCTCTTGAACACTGTGAGGGGTCGGCCAGTTATGCCCCTTATGTGTAGCGGAAGCGTGTTGAACAGTCTCGGGCCTCTGATGTTGATAGAGTTCTCTCTCAGAGTACCAGTTGCACCTCTGCTTTTCAACGGGGGTATTCTGCACATCCTGCCATGTCTTCTGGTCTCATGTGATGTTATTTCTGAGTGCAGGTTTGGGACCAGCCCCTCTAATATTTTCCACGTGCATAATTATTATGTATCTCTCCCGCCTGCGCTCAAGGGAGTACAGATTTAGGCTCTTTAGTCGGTCCCAATAGTTTAGACGTTTTACTGAGTGGATTTTAGCAGTAAAGGATCTCTGCACGCTCTCCAGGTCAGCAATTTCTCCAGCTTTGATGGGGCTGTCATTGTGCAGCAGTACTCCACTCTAGAGAGCACAAGCGTTTTGAAAAGTATCATCATCGGTATAGCATCTCTAGTATCGTACAAAACGATAAAAAACAAACGATACAAAACGTACAAAACTCTGAGAGAGAACTCTATCAACATCAGAGGCCCGAGACTGTTCAACACGCTTCCGCTACACATAAGGGGCATAACTGGCAATCTCCTCACAGTGTTCAAGAGAGAACTGGATAAGATGCTATACGAAGGTGTGTGTTCTGAGCACTACTCTTTTTCTGGTTGCCCTCAATGGTCTTCTTTCCTCTCTTCCTTCAGGTGTCTTCTCCGCTCTCTATGTCGATGATCTTTCCCTTTGCTGTCAGGATGATGATTCGCCTCTCCTTCAGCGCTGGCTTCAACTTGCGATTGATGCCGTGTCGTCTTGGGCCACCGATCATGGCTTCAAGTTCTCTACTTCTAAGACTTGTGCCATGACTTTTACGCGGAAACGGGTCGTTCTTCGTCCCTCTTTGTCACTTTATGGTCATCCCCTTGAGTAGAAAGATTCCGCAAAGCTTTTGGGGTTATTCCTTGACACTCGTTTGTCTTGGTCTCCCCATATCTCTTACCTCCATGTTGAGTGCTCTAAGGCCCTTACCCTCCTTCGGGTATTGTCCCTTACCTCTTTGGGAGCAGGTAGGCACACTCTCCTTGCTTTACATTTCTCTCTCGTCCTGTCTAAGCTCGATTATGGTTGCACTGCTTACTCGTCTGCTTTTCCTTCTACTCTTCGCCGTCTTGATGCTTTGCACCATACTGGGTTGCGCCTTAGTTCTGTGCCTTTCGTTCACCTCCCGTCCTTAGCTTGTATGTTGACACTGGCTTCCTGTCTCTCCAGGACCGCCGTGATCGCTACTGACTTCGCTATCTTGCGCGGTCCTTACAACATCCTTCTTCTCGCCTCTGTCGTGCTTTAACTTTTGCCCCTCCTGCGGTTCCTGTCCCTCTTCACCACCTCCCTCTTTCTGTCCAGTTATCTCGCTTACAGGATTCTCTTTCCGTTCGTGTTTCTAATGTTTCTCCTCGTGTTGTTCCTTCTTTGCCCCCGTGGAGAGTCTCCTTTCCGCAGTTTTGTACGTCCTTAACCCGCATCACTAAAGCTTTTACCCCTCCTACGGTTCTAAAACGCCTTTTCCTTGAGCACTTTTCTTCTCACTCCCGCTCCGTTTCTGTCTTCACCGATGGGTCTAAGTCTGCGGACGGTGTTGGCTACTCTGTTGTTTTTCCTGATCGCACTTATATGTGTCACTTACCTCCGGAGACTAGCATCTTTACAGCGGAGCTTTATGCTATTCTCTATGCTCTTCGTCTCCTGCTTTCTCGTTATCAGTCTTCCTTTGTAGTTGTTGTTGACTCTCGTAGTGCCCTCATGGCTCTCGGGTCCTTTAATCCGGTTCATCCAGTAGTTGTTGTGATCCAGCATTGGCTGTTTCTTATTCACAGTAAATTTAAGTCGGTTGAGTTTTGTTGGGTTCCCAGCCATATTGGTGTGTCTTTAAATGAGCGTGCGGATGCTGCTGCCAAGGAAGCTGTCTGCTCTTGTCCCATCTCTCGTAAAGGTATTCCATATTCCGACTTTTACCCGGTTTTCCATTCCTCCATCCTTACCCGTTGACAGGCTTTTTGGTCATCTGTTACTGGTAACAAACTACGTACTCTTAAATGTTGTGTTTCCTCGTGGCCGTCCTCCTACCGCCGTAACCGGCGATGGGAAACAGCTTTGGCGAGGTTGCGTATTGGCCACACTCGCTTAACCCATGGTCACTTGATGGAACGCCGCCCTGCTCCTTATCGTCCTAATTGCATTGTCCCTCTTACGGTCGTGCATGTCCTACTTGAATGTCCTGACTTCCAGGACGAGCGTGTGTCTTGCTTTCCGACCGCCCCTCGCGGTCACCTAGCTGTCCCTCAATAGAATTATTGGTGACTCGGATACTTTTTATATCGTTCGCCTTATGCGTTTTTGTTCTCGTATTGGCATCCTTGGTGACATTTAGCGCCCTCTGATTATTCCGCACATTTGATGGTGTTACATAGCCTTCCCGGTTTAGTGCCTTCTTTTGATAATTACTTTTACTTAATTACCACAAGCTACCACAAGCTACACAATCTTCACAAAGCTTCCTGGCAATATGTTAGTAATGAATAAATATGATATGTTAGGTTAGGCTGACCTAACCTGACCTAACCTAACCTAATCTAACTTAACCAAACCAAACCTAACCGAACCGATGCTTGAATCGTCGACTTGATTTGGTGTCGCCAGCCTATTTTTCGTCTAATTTCTATATAAAAAGATACTTTTTCAGATTAAAATTATGTTTTTTCGTGTTAAATTTTTTTTAATTTTGCCCCGAGGGGCGAGTTTATTGGGCAGCGCCACTCATCTTATGAGTGAACATACCGCCATAGCAGAATGTACAACACTCCCCAATAGGAAGAAAACCCGCTGGGTTGTTCATCCTGTCACTTGTACCCAGACACAGCTGGGACTTGCTTAACTGTCTCAAGTGAACAGCTCCTCAAACAAGAAGATTAACATTTATCAACCCTTAAAAGCTTACGTTATCTTGCGGGTGCAAAATGGGGAAATCTTTTAAGAACAGTATCAATATTTGACAAATAGTGTTTTCCTAACTCAAACAATGTGGGGTTTATTATTCTACACATATTCCTAATGTCTCTCAGGTGTTCACATTCACGTAGATAGTGGTCAAGGCGGTGTCCATCACTCTCACCACAGATTCTGCAACTTCGCTGATCAACTGTTGTTTCCATTCCAAATCTCCATGGATATTTAATTGTATCCAAGACGGATTCTCGCTATTACTGATTCTCTCCCTCGTCGTCCTCCTCTTCGGCCATAATGATTGGGATTGCCAGCTGCAACCATGTTGTACCATCGTACAGATTCACTGGTTTGTGCTTCTATCCTCCTTTCCTCAGTTACCTTGTCACGGTGATGTTGCCTGATTATACCTCTAATTTGTAGTTGAGTCTTGGGTATGAAGTATGGTCTCCTTCAGCGCCTTCAGCAGCCAGCACATCTGCTCGTTCATTTCCACATATTCCAACATGGGAGGGGATCCACTGAAACTTGATGACTCTTCCCTGATTGATAAGTACTCTCACAGCTCTCTTAATTTCAGCGACTATTGCAAGATTTTTTGCCTGATTTTTACTTAGGCTTTGCAGTGCTGCTTTTGAATCGGTGCAAATCACTGCACCATTAGTGTTCCGTTCAAGAAACCTTAACGCCATAACAATGGCAGTTAGCTCTGCTTGCGTTGCAGAGGCATAGTTCTCAATACGTGCTTTTTCTTCATTTCTGCGTTGGAAGGTATTATCCTTGATTACCGTGTATGCTGCACCAGCCCTGCCATTGACAGGATTAGATGACCCGTCAGTGTAGATTTGATCTAGTTCATCTCCGGCTTCTTTATAAATTTCCTCGAGATACTTGTGCCTCATTTCTTGTGGTATCATGTTGGATTTTTTCATTGCCATTTCATAGATGATGATCTTGCACGAGTCATCCTCCCAGGGAGGTAGCCCAGGGCAGGAGAGCTCACTCTCCTGCCTGTAGAGTGAGCTCTCTACAGGCAGGAGCTCACGGGCTTGCTCAAGCAGGTGAAGCTCTTCAAGGTAGCAGACTGTTCTGTGATGCCATTTTTTGCTTCTCCTGTTTCCCTCTGAAAGTAGCACAGAGCTCAGTTTTTTCTTGGCAATATCATTGTAATGGGGATCTCTGGCTATCCTAATTGCAAGCTTAGCATTCAGCTCCTGAATTCTGCTTTTAACGCTGGGAAGGAACAACTCCTCTCGTAGATTAGACGTTTTGGCAGTTCTTGGAACTCCAAGAATGATTGTCATGGCTTCATTTTGAATGCTTTCAAACCTTTTCATATCGCTTTGGGAGTAGGTGCACAGAACTGGTGCGGCATAGTCTATGACGGAGCGCACATAGGCTGTGTACATCATTTTAAGCACGGCAATAGAGGCTCCATGTCCATTCCAGGTCATAGCTTTCAGTGCCCTGAGTCGACTTTTGCATGTTCCTATGAGTTGATTGAGCTCCTCTTTCTTCCCTTTGTTAGAGCCGACAGTGACGCCAAGGTACCGATAGTGGTCAACCCATTCAAGTGTTACACCATTAATTTGCAGTTCTTCATTTGCTCTCCGCTTGTGATGGGAGTATGCCTTCGTCTTGTTTGTGGAGAGAGTGAAACCGAGCTCAATACATTTCCTTCCGAGGAGTTCAATGGACTGTTCAATTTTTCCCAAGGTGGGAGCTTGTATTAGGACATCATCTGCATATCCCACTTGTTGTGTTCCTTCCGGAAAATCAATGTTTGCAATGGCGTTCATAAGTACATTGAATAGTGTAGGGCTTAAGACTCCGCCTTGGGGGGTCCCGAGTTCCATATTCATTGTTCTGGAGACTGCTCCATTGAAGCAAACCTTGGCTTTCCTTCCTGTGAGGTAGTCTTCAACCCATTTCATGAGTCTCCCCTTGACACCCATGCATGCAAGCTCGTCCAGGATCGCAATCCCCTGTGCTTTGTCGAAGGCTCCTTTGATGTAAACAAATACAGAGTACCTAGCCGTGTCATTAGCCAAGTAATTAACTCTTAACTAACTACTAATTAACTACTCTAAGCTGTATATCAGCCCTTATACTATTGCCAGATGATGTAGACCGCCACCCACAGGCAGCTAAGTACACGGAGTCCTAGCATGTTATAGCAAAACCAAAGTAACCGACCAAAATCAACTCATTCCATCTCAATTAAGTTTCAAAACATTCCTCTACGGCTGTGAGTACCAGTGCATGCTGCCGCCACCGCGCTGCCTGACGCAAGTTTCTTCACAATATATACCCCCAGTCCATTCTAACCAATCATGTCTCCTAAACATGGGGCTGTGCAGAGAAAGAAGGACAACAAACCCCTTAACAAGGCAACCATCCCGGCCAACTCAAACAATATTCGTGTTTCTCCGTCTGGAAGCTCTGGGGTCCAGGGCAGCGGTGCTGCCCTCCCCTCCACCCCTTTGAGCAAGGGAGCAGAGACATCTCAACCCTCTCCTATGGACATGCTAGCATCCCACTATAAGCAACTCAAGCGAGCTTCCGGTCCCTCACCGGAATTCTATAACTGGGCCGAGAATCAGTGGTTCAAAAAGTTGTGCCAAGTCCTCGAGTCTCAAAATGCTATCATCTTGAGTCTTCTAAATGAGAATCTAGCGATCCGCGCTAATTTCCAACAACAACAACAAGAAATAACCCTCCTCCGCGAGGAAATTAGAAACTGCAAGGCAAGCCAAGACCAACTACAGCATGATTTAAATGATCTCCGTGAGGAAAGCAACCTTCTGAAAACTGATGAAGCCATTAAAAAACAGGAGGAAGCTCTCAACAAAATGACTGCATGTATCAGTACATTTTCAGCCCAGCGTTCTGTCTCCCAGGATGAACAAGACCAGCAAAAGCTGCTAGACTCTGTTATAGTGTCGTCCCAAGATATACCTGTGGAACATGATGGTGAAAACTGTGTCGAAATAGCTCTGGATCTCTTAAAAGACAAATTGCAGCTCATTCTAAACAAATCTGACGTTATTGCTGCCTACAGAGTAGGCAAAAAGAATCCATCAAGTCAAAACCAACGGAAAATTCGCCTGAAGCTGTCTTCCCAGTTCACGAAATCCAATCTAGTCCGGACAGCTGTAGCCCAACGGAAGGGATTATACATCAACGAGTGCTTGACTAGGAACAGACAGCACCTCCTCTACCGCCTGCGTCAAATCCGTCAAAAAAACCCAGATGCGATTCATCAGTGCTTCGTTAGAGATGGACTGATAAAGGTGAGAAAAACCGCAGAGGGCAAAATGTTCACAATTACTAAAGAAGAGAACCTCAACGCTTTCCTCTCCCAATGTGGTCTGTCTCAGCTCATTATCACTCCCAGTGAATTAACTTAATTAACCCCCTGTCAACTAGTGGGGCTAGGTTTCCTAAGTCTCATTGTTTCATTTTCTGACTTAATTTTTAACTTACTCTTAACTAGTCATTTACTGAAATTATTTAATTGAGTGCATAAATAGTTCTTCAGGTCTTATTAATTATACAGTCATAACTGAACTATTTATAGTTAATAATCATTAGCTTAAATTTACCTATGCTTATTATTCAACTTTTCTTTGATTCCATTTATTACCTAGGTTGCCTAGCCTCGCCATGCTCCCTTACTCCATTGTACCCCTGGCTTTGCCTGCATGTCAAATTGCAAATTGTTACTTACAGTGTACCTGAGAGTACTTGTAAGCAATCTACCTCATTTTTCATTTTTGCTCAATTTGTTTTTGTATTGCTTAGTCTTGTTTATATTTTTGTTTTGTATTTCTATATCTTGTGTTTTGTATAGTCCATGTTTATATGTTTTTTCGTTAATCTCATTTATTACCTAGGTTGCCTAGCCTAGCCATACTCCCTTACTCCATTGTACCCCTGTAAGCCCCTTTTGAGTTTGCTTTGTTCTGTATTGTGTACATCTTTTTCCCTATTTTATAG
Source organism: Procambarus clarkii (assembly GCF_040958095.1). Taxonomy (NCBI): domain Eukaryota; kingdom Metazoa; phylum Arthropoda; class Malacostraca; order Decapoda; family Cambaridae; genus Procambarus; species Procambarus clarkii. The sequence goes on along the minus strand of NC_091180.1, from coordinate 12,896,724 downwards.
CTTATTTCTACCTTGTTATTTGCCTTTCTTCCCTTGTTTTTCCTGCAATCAGCTTTTTTTATGCAGACAAGTATAGACCCTGAACTTAACCTCTTATCCACTATCTATGACAATTATCACTTTAATGATCTAAATTGCAGATATTTTGCAGCACATGATGTAAACAATGTATTAACTCATAATCACAATATCTCTGTAATCAATTTGAACGTTAGATCCCTAGGTAAACACTTCGATGATGTTAGTGCCTTGATTGAAGCTATTGACAACAAATTCTCTTTTATTATACTTACTGAAACATGGTTGAAAGAGGATACTACTCAGCTCTTTAACATGCCTAACTACTCAGCAATTCACAACTGTCGTCAACTTCAGAGAGGTGGTGGCACTACTCTTTACTACCACCAAGAACTAACATGCTTAAAAGAAATTAGAACCAGAGACTGCTATGGGGAGTATATCTTCGCCAGTTTCAGAGTCAAGGGTGCCGAGTCTGTCCTGACTGTGGGTGCAGTTTATAGAATTCCTAACACTGATGTGTCCGAATTCAACTCAAACCTTAGAAATCTAATACTTGATAACAGACTGAACAAAAACCACCTAATTATCGCAGGGGACTTTAATATTGACCTCTGCGAGCCTGAACACCCCACTGCTGTTAGCTTCCTCAACTGTATGAATTCCTGCTTCCTCATACCCTTAATCACTAGACCTACTAGAATCACTGATAGCACTGCCACGACGCTCGATCACATCTGGACAAACATAACCTCTCCGCTTACTTCAGGTATAATCACCGATAGCACTACAGATCATTACCCCACATTTCTCTTAACTAACATTAGCAAACCACCTCTTGAGTCAAGAGTGATACGTTTTAGACTACACAATGAAACTGCTATAGACAATTTTATAACTGCTGCTGATAATGTCAACTGGGAGTCCGAGTTAGGTAACATAGTGGACATCAACCTAGCAGTGCAATCTTTTCTTCAAAAAACTCTTAGCCTTTATAATACCCACTGTCCTATGCTTACAAAACAAGTCACAACAAAAAGGCTTAACAATCCCTGGCTTACAAAGGGAATACTTAAATCTATTAATAAAAAACATGACCTTGAGAAGAAGTATAGGTTAGGAATTGTCTCCAAAGAATTCTCAAAGAATTACTCATTATTGCTGTCTAAGATAATTAGACGAGCCAAAACTAAATACTACGAAGATAAATTTACCCAAATAAAGAGCAACATTAAACAAACTTGGAGAATAATTTCTCAAATATTAGGATCAAAGAAGTCTTTAAATAACAAACCGACTCTCCTGTCTAATAACGATGGTCAGCTTTCAGCCTCTGATTCTGCTATTGAGTTCAATAGGTTCTTCTCTTCCATTGGTTCATCCCTTGCAAATGATATTCCATTTTCCAGTACAGACATTAATGACTATCTTTCAGGTAACTATCCACAGTCTCTGTACCTAAAGCCTATTAATTCCACTGACGTCAATGAGATAATCCTTTCCCTTAAAACCAAGTCTGGTGCCCTTGAGGAGATACCAACTTTAATTTACAAAAAAGCCTCCAGATCTTTAGCCCCTGCTATTGCTTTGCTCTTCAACAAGTCACTTGAACTCCAAACCTTCCCAGATATTCTAAAAAAAGCGAGAGTAACGCCTGTCCACAAATGTGGTAATCTCACAGATGTTAACAACTACAGACCTATATCTATCCTGCCAAACTTGTCAAAAATTTTTGAAAAACTAATCTATAAGCAGCTTTACTCATATCTAGCCAAACTCAATATACTTAGCCCTTGCCAATATGGCTTCAGACCCAAAAAAAGCACTAACGATGCACTTATTAGTATGCTTAACTCGATTCATACAGCTCTTGATAAAAATGAGTTCCCTGTTGGGTTGTTTGTGGACCTGCGTAAAGCTTTTGACACTGTCAACCACCAAAACCTTCTTCTTAAATTACATCATTATGGAGTCAGAGGACACTCCCTACAATACCTCAAATCCTACCTTACTGACAGGCTCCAATATGTTTCTGTGAATAATACAATTTCTCCCACCCTACCCATCAACATTGGTGTTCCCCAGGGCAGCATACTTGGCCCTCTCCTCTTTCTCATCTACATTAATGACCTTCCAAATGCCTCCCAACACCTCAAACCAATTCTATTTGCTGACGACACAACCTTCATTTACTCCAGTCCTGATCCCCTTGCTCTAAATGCCACAGTAAATACTGAGCTAAATAAAGTCCATCTGTGGCTAACTGCCAACAAACTCACCCTTAACATTGACAAAACCTTCTATATTCTGTTTGGCAATAAATCCTCTAATCAAATAAATCTCAAAATAAACAATACCCAAATTTGTAACAAATTAGATGGCAAATTCCTTGGCATTCTCATTGACCACAAGCTTAATTTCCAGGGACACATTCTAAACATATCAAAAAAAGTTTCAAAAACTGTGGGCATTCTTTCTAAGATCAGATATTATGTACCACGCCCTGCCCTGGTGACTCTCTATTACTCCCTTATCTATCCATATCTCAACTATGGTATTTGTGCTTGGGGCTCTACTACCCAAAATCACTTACGTCCTCTAATTACTCAACACAAAGCTGCTATTAGGACAATATCCAATTCTGGCCCCAGACATCACTCGGTACCCCTACTTAAATCTCTGAATATGTTAGACATTAAGTCACTGCACATTCTCTCATGTGTATTATACATATATAAAACGCTAAACTATAATGCCAATCCTGATCTCAAAAGCTTCATAGAAGGTTGTATCAGAACCCATGAGCATCACACCAGAAATAAATACAGTTTTGATATTCCTAGAGTACGACTTAATCAAACTAGAAATGCTCTACAAATCAAGGGGCCCAGAATGTGGAATGACCTTCCCAACCATGTTAAAGACTGTATCTCTCTCAACCAGTTTAAGTTAAAAGCGAAGCTATACCTAATAAATTCCCTGTAACCTACCTTACCCTTCTATTGTCAACCAATGTCTGTTTTTTTTCTTTAAAGAGCGCTGTTTATCGACATAATTGTATTTGTGCTGCTTTTTCATCTATGTTTTCATTTCTTGTTTTCATTCTACTCATTATGCTCAATTAGTATTAAGCTTGTCATTTAAGTTTATCATGCCCGAAACGCTTTGCGTAATAGTGGCTTTAGGCATTGTATGTACTAGCTCTACCTATAAGTCAAACAATCCTTGTAAATATTTATTGTATGTATGTACCTTACCTAAATAAAATTGTATTGTAATTGTATTGTAACTATACAATTTGCTGTGCTCCGTCCTTTAACAAATCCATTGACCCCCTCCCCTAACCTGCCTATTTTGTGCAACAGTCGGTTTAGGATGATCCTTTCAAGCATCTTGCAAGTGCATGACACGAGGCTGATAGGTCTGTAATTACTAGGGTCATTAGGCTTCGGTATGGGAATAATTATTGCGTGTTTCCATTGTGTGGGCAACACTCCACTTAGGAATGACTTGTTAAACAGGTGGAGTAGTGGATTCCCAGACACTTCACACAGTGCATTGAGTATGTCGTAGGTGCGCCATCTTCACCAGGTGCTGTACTTTTACCCTTTTTCATAGCGCCCCTTACTTCTTGGGCTGTGATTGGTTCCCCATATTCGTCATCACTAGACAGTGCTCTTGTTATCCTAATTCTTCTGTCATCATGTCGCAGGAGCTGTTCCCTGCTTTTTTCGTGTTGTACATTCATCACCAACATTATAATGAGTAAATATATCACATTTATTCATTACTAACGTATTGCCAGGAAGCTTTATGAAGCTTGTGTAGCTTGTGGTAATTAGACGGACCGTCATTCAAATTGTCAGTACAAGAGCAGAATACATAAGTTGAGTGATGTCAAAGGAATCATATTGACTGACCGAGCCCCATTGTAAATATTTGTGGCTTCCTGACCATAAAGTTACTGCCGCGGTCGAGGGTAAGAGACCGGATGTACCCTGCAGTATACAAGTCACACTAGCTATTAGTTCATATAAGCTGACAACTTACCCAGATAAACAAAACTTCCTAATAATATATACATTCAGTTAATACAACTGAAATGTTTAAGTCATGATTATATATGTATCATGTGGACAATTTTTAATGTAATTTTTCCTCCTGATATTCGGGCTCTTTATTATGCTTCGTCTTGAGGCAAAGCCCAACACCTTACACCTGTGCTTATACCATATTGATGCTCTGTCCACAGATCATTCTCTCTCTCAAATCATATATACTGAAGGTATCCTACACCGCCCCATGGGTGCAGCTGCAAGTGCAGTTGCCTCTACCCATCAGACAGAACTATTTGCCTTGCTTCTTACACTCAAATGTATACAAGTCTCCAAACTTGATGCATTAATTGTAAGTGATTTTCTATCATTCTTAATTACGCTTAACTCTCTAAGACACAATTGTAACATGACCGTGTCTGAAGCTAGACAGAGAAAACACAACATTATTGGTGATGGTAACATAATTGATTTCATGTGAATTCCATCTTCGTTGGCCTCCGAAACTTAAGGAATGGTCCAGAAAATAGCTACTAAAGTTTAACTCAAGTGTGAAGATACTTCAGTTGATTCTTAGATACTTCCAGTAAGTGTAAAGATAAGTGCTGACGATACTACCTTCATCTATTCAGACCCCAACCCAAACGCACTAAATAATAATGTAAATAACAAAGTTAAAAAGTCCACTCATGGATGTTGTTACGACCCTGGGTTCGTCAGTGGAAACCAGAGGTCAAATTGAGCTCTAAATAATTTACTTTACATTATTTGATGCGCTTGTTGATGCGCGTTCCTATCTTCCTTGCCAGACGTAAGACGAATCTTGTTCGCACAGAGCATTCAGACTCTTGAGCTTGTTGTGGATTAAGTATAACAGTGAAGTAATTATTAATTTAACTATCCTTAGAATGAGTAAAGTAAACAGTATTGTACGTCGGTGAAGATTTGCAATGTGTATAAGCTGCACGATCAATTAGGCTCTTCCTGGCAACCACAACAACTCGGGAGCTCCGCGACTTGGTCCGTCTAGTTACCACAAGCTACCACATGCTACACAAGCTTCAGAAAGCTTCCTGGCAATACGTTAGTAATGAATAAATATGATATATTTACTCATTATAATGTTGGTGGTAAATGCACAACACGAAAAAAACAATTTTAATCTGAAAAAGTATCTTTTTATAAAGAAATTTGACGAAAATAAAGAGCTGGGCTCACACAGAAAATGGCGTTTCATTACATTCAACGCTGGTTTTCTGTGGGGAGCCCCTATGACTCCCTGGAGCTTCATACCCAAAGAGAAGGAAAAGAAAGGGCTAACCCGGGAGGCAGCCGCCACAAACTCTGCAACGCGAAGCCGAGACAACAGGTTGCAACCTGCGACCCAAGGCAACAAGAACGCACAGGAGCAGTTCGCATAAAGAATGGGCGGCCAAGAACCTGTGCGACCCTCAAATCCCTGCGCCCGAAATGAGCCCTAGACGTCACCAACACAGCAGCAAAAGCTGCAAACGTCTGAACAGCATGGGCGCAAAGACAGACCGCAGGCTGGAAGAATGAAAAACTCTGTGGACGACCTGGGAGACCCGAGCCCTGAAAACAGGGAACGAGTGGAACCGGATCAACCACAGCGCATCCCCAGACACGGTATGCAGGCAACGGCAAAAAGCACAACCGGACAACACAGGACGCACTCTCGGCTAACCAATCAAGCATCAATAACCCAAGAACCCCTCTGGAAAGCAGCAGTTTCGACCGTCACCAGAACGGAGAAAGGCTGCACACATACTGTCTCCACTCGATCATCCGGACTATATGGGAAGGACCCCCAGCTGGATTATCACATTTTTCGGATAATGGTACTTTTTCACCTACGAGTCCAAAAGTGACCATTTCCAACTATTTTTATACTACAAACAACATAATTTGAATTGCCTTGCCACATTCAATTAAATATTCAACTAGAAACCTCAACTTACCTTGTTGGTGTTCGTCTTCTTGATTGATGCCACACATCTTGAAGTTAAAAATTCTTAACAATTTACGTAACCTATACTAACACAACACTAAAATTAACACTTAAAATTACTGTACAGTTCATTAAGCTAAGTTAGTTTTGACTGCCAGCTGCTGAAGCCTCACTGGTTGAGGGCATTTGGGTTGCCTGTGAGGCCTCACTTGTTGAAGGTGCTTGCTTGCACCTCACTTGTTGAAGCGCTTGCATGCCCTCACTTGTTGAAGGCGCTTGGCTTGCCTGTGACGCCTCACTTGTTAAAGGCGCTTGCTTGCGCCTCACTTGTTGAAAGCGCTTGGCTTGCCTGTGGCGCCTCACTTGTTGAAAGCGCTTGGCTTGCCTATAATGCCTCACTTGTTGAAGGAGCTTGGCTTGCCTGTGGCGCCTCACTTGTTGAAGGCGCTTGGCTGCCTGTGACGCCTCACTGTTTGAACAACACGTAACTTGTCTTTAATTGCTAGGACAATCTTCCTCTTAACACTTCCAGAACGATTGATGCTGCTACCAGACATATTCTTGGCCAAAAATGTTCAAAATTACTATGAAAATTAAGAAAGTTATTTAAAAAAAATATTTCACTAATGGCGCAACACTGTGAGGCCGCACTGGTTGAGGCGTATAACTGTGATATGTCTTTAATTGTTAGGACAACTTTCTTCCTCTTAACACCTCCAGAACGATTGATGCTGCTACCAGACATAGTCTTGGCCAAAAATGTTCAAAGTTACTAATAATAACGCTGAAAATAAAAAAGTTATTTAAAAAAATATTTCACTAATGGCGCAGCACTGTGTATAACACGAGGGACGGACGCACATGGGTTGACCAGTGTTGGACAGGTCCACTTGGGGCAGCCATAGCGTTACGTAGGCCGCCAGGAGGAAAAAAATTCACAATATTTTTTAAGGAAACTTCAGCCTGTGCACAATGCTTTTAGGAAACTTATTTATTTGTTATTACATAATTACTAGTAGTTATTTTATTTGTTTTTGGCTATGATTAATTGTTCTAAAATTAATGGTAATTCCTGTACCCAGGTGGTCCCACCTGACGCACCCCTCCCACCCTCCCAACACCACCCACCCACCCCACCCCCACCTACACCATGCGCCTCGATCGAGTCTCGGGCAGACGGGATTAATACCGTATGGCCTGCCTCATGTTTTCATATACAGACAAAGGCACGATTATCTGGGGGACTGACCGGATAGTGTAATTTCTGCAGAAAACCTGCTTTAATCCGGTCCCTGTGGCTATTTTGGCCGGATATTGTGATAACTTTATCCGTTCACGATTTTGGCCGTATAAGGGCGTTTTTCGGATGTTCGAATCCCGGATAATTGCGGGGTTACAGTACTGTTACGACCCTGGGTTCTCCAGTGGAAACCAGAGGTCAAAATTGAGCTATTACACTTTCTGGTAGTACAGTTGAGTGCATCACGAGCGGCAATTGTTTGTATCTTCCCTGCCAGACGTAAGACTATTCTTGTTTCTCAAAGAGCATTTAAAGACTGAGCTGGGGGTTGATTATTAAATAATAACATAGGCACCAACTTTGCTTACTAATACTTTCTAATCATTTGTAAAGTAACAATATGTTGCATAGGGGAAGATCTTTAATGTGCTTAGCTGCACGATCAATTAGGCTCCTTCCAGCACCACGACGATGCGGGAGGCCTAGCTGGTCGCTAGGAGCCTTCTTCTCTGGCTGGCGTTCGTGGGGACGAGACCTACTCTGTGGCTGCACCCCTACTCTCCTCCCTTAATTCTCCTCTTACTTATTTCCCTTACCTGAAGTTCCTGTACCATTAAGTTAAGTATGGGGCATTTTTAAGTGTACCTACTCTGGTAGTAACGATTGGTGAGACCTGGGGGTAGTATTTGCCAGTGTTTTGGGTACCCCTAAGTGTTGTGTTTTGTATTAGGGTACCACGTGGTGTCTCTACCCTAAGCTGCATCCAGCTTCAGTGCTTATCCAGTAGTACTTTACCCTAGCTTGTTCTCAGTGTAAACCTTGTATCCTGTCTATGCGTGGACCAAGGCTTTTAACGTAAGGTAGTGTGGTAAAGTTCTTATTATTGTTATTGGTGTGAGTGTATATGGGGGGTTGTTAAGGGGTTAATAAATAAGTACATGAATTACAGAGTATCCCTTCTTCCTGTGTGGGAGTGCATTGATCAACCCTTAGACTAACATATATGGTCTAGTAGCAAGTTATTACTACTGTGGATAGTTTATTTTGGGGGCCGGGCCTTTTAGCTCTCCCATACTTGATACTCTGTCTTCTAACTACCCTTACCCCTTAATAGTACCAGTTCCCCATAGAAGCCAAGCCCCACACATTTATATTCATAACAAGTGGTTGGCCAGTCCGGGAGGAACATTATAAGTGTAAAAAATTAGATTCTTGAGTGCCAAAACTAAAATTTTTTGTTTTCCACAGAACGGTTGTGTGTTAGCCTAGGGTCCAACTCATCTAGCAAAGGACATTCTTGCACTGACTGGACACCCAGCTGGATCCCTTCACGATTAAGGTTAGTGTGGCCTTGTGTTAGGGGCCGTGCAAATTTTTGTTTTTTTCCAATTTTTATTTTTTAATTTTTTCTTTGGCTGGGAGCTAAAATTATTAGTGATGTCATCTGAAATGCAGAGACTGGCAAGGGAGTCTTCAGTGGTAGAGATAAAGAAACTTACCAAGTCTAATTTAGTATTGTTAGGCAAGGAATTTGGCCTAGAATTAAATGACGTGGATAAAAAGTGGACTTTGGTGAATGAAATATTACAACATTGTATTGATGAAGAACTATTGGCAAGTGATACACCTTTATGCCAGCCTAGCCAAGCAGAAAGTGCAGCTCATAGGGATAGAGAATTAGCTTTAGAGTTAGCAAAAATAAAATTAGAGGAGCAAAGACTCAAAACCGAGGAGGCTAGAATTAGAGCGAATGCCACTGGACCTCCACCTGCCGGGGATTCAAACCCCACCCAGCAAACATTTTCACGTTTTTAAAACATTCTAAAAACAACATTTCATTGTTTTCAGCACGTTTATGAGACACAGGCATTATGAGAAAAAGCATAATTTGCCTGAATTTTCCGAGTCAGACCCTGAAAGGTTTTTCAACCATTTTCAGAGATTGGCCATGTCCATGAACTGGCCAAAGGAAGAGTGGGTGAAAATCCTACAGGGAAGACTTAGGGGTAAAGCACAAGATATTTTTAAAAACATGCCTGACGACGAGTGTTTTGAATCAACCCTTAAACTTTAAACAGTCTCCGTGGTGTAGTGGTAAGACACTCGCCTGGCGTTCCGCGAGCGCTATGTCATGGGTTCGTATCCTGGCCGGGGAGGATTTACTGGGCGCAATTCCTTAACTGTAGCCTCTGTTTAACGCAACAGTAAAATGTGTACTTGGATGAAAAAACGATTCTTCGCGGCAGGGGATCGTATTCCAGGGACCATAGGATTAAGGACTTGCCCGAAATGCTACGCGTACTAGTGGCTGTACAAGAATGTAACAACTCTTGTATATATCTCAAAAAAAAAAAAAAAAATATGATAAAGTCAGGGAATGTATTTTGAAGGCATATGAAATTACTCCTGAAGCTCACCGCCAAGTTTATCGCAACCTTAGGCCTACTCACAACCAACCGCTCACTGAATTTGTTAACGATCAAATTAGATTGTTTGATAGATGGATGTCATGTTGATGGATGTTTATGCAGTGTCAAGCTGCTAGTTTCTTTGCTGGTTTTACATTCGTTTGTTTAACCTCTGCTTTGCCTTTAAGTTATTATGTAAAGTCAGCTAGGATGTGATAGTTGTCGGGATCGGGCCCTTGCCTCTTGCTTTAAGTTTCTTCTGGCCCTGCATTTATGTTTAGTTTCCTCAGCAAATGTCCTGCATTTTACTTCGCCCTTGCTGCATGTTTTTACTTTACTGGTTTACAATTGTTTGTTTAACTTATGCTTCACCTTTAAGTAAAGTCAGCTAGGATGTCCTTGATGTTGTCTTCGGGCCTCATGCCTCTCCCTTTAAGTTTATCTCGGACTCGTATTATGATTAGTTCCATCAGCAATTTATTATTAATTATGCATTGCCTAAGTGCATGTCATTTTACTTACTGTTTTACCTTTATACTTGTTTCCTTGACTTTGTCATAAAGTTATTAAGTACTGACGCTAGACAGTACCAGTTTCGTTTACCAGTACCAGTAAACGTTTTTCCAGTCGTTTTGTCTGCCCGGTGTAGCCCAGAAGAATCTGCAGCCTTCCGACTGCTGGCTTATCCAGACATGTGTGGCCTCCCAGGACGCTGGTTATCAGACGTATTGTCTGCTCGGTGTAGCCCGGAATTTACTGCGGCCTCCCAGGCCGCTGGTTACCAGACGTATTGTCTGCTCGGTGTAGCCCGGAAGATACTGCTGCTTCCCAGGCCGTGGTTTATTCAGACGTTTAGTCTGCCCAACGTAGCCAGGAAGGTTGACAGCCGCTGCCGTCTTAGCTGACTGCGTTCAGGGGCTGCTCCCCAGCCGACGTCCTTCCTGTGATGAGTTAAGCCGGCGATGTTCTACAGGTATTATATTTATATTGGTCATATAAATACACGGCCTTTCTGGCCGCGGGTTTATCCAGACGTGTTGTCTGCCGGTGTAGCCCGGAATCTACTGCGGGCCCCCAGGCCGCTGGTTTCTCCAGACGTTTTGTCTGCCCAATGTAGCCACGAAGGTTGTCATAGCCGCTGCCGTCTTCGCTGTCTGCGCTCGGGGGTTCATGTCCAGCCGACGTTCTTCCTGTGGTGAGTTAAGCCGGCGATGTTATTCAGGTATCTTATTTACATTGGCCATATAAATATGCGGCCTTCCAGGCCGCTGGTTTATCCAGACGTGTTGTCTGCCCGGCGTAGCCCGGAAGTCACAGTGGGCCCCCCCAGGCCGCTGGTTTATCCAGACGTTTCATCTGCCGGTGTAGCCCGGAACGTTTCCACAGCCACCGACTGTGGAAACTTAAAAGTGTTAATCCCGTTTCTCTAACGAATTATAGTCCAGCTTTATTTTGAGCATACTTTGTTTTGCAATTTATAACTATTTATAATGTTATAATTAATTATAGTTATAATTGGTTTATAATTTTATTATTTACACCATTTATTTACGATTATTCATATTTTTTTTTTTTTTTTTTTTTTTTTTTTTTTTTTTTTTTTTTTTTTTTTTTTTGAGATATATACAAGAGTTGTTACATTCTTGTACAGCCACTAGTACGCGTAGCGTTTCGAGCAGGTCCCTGGAATACGATCCCCTGCCGCGAAGAATCGTTTTTTCATCCAAGTACACATTTTACTGTTGCGTTAAACAGAGGCTACAGTTAAGGAATTGCGCCCAGTAAATCCTCCCCGGCCAGGATACGAACCCATGACATAGCGCTCGCGGAACGCCAGGCGAGTGTCTTACCACTACACCACGGAGACTGTCATATAATATAATTTATTATTCTAAAAAAAGCAAGAGTAACCCCTGTCTACAAATGTGGTGATCTCACTGATGTTAACAACTATAGACCTATATCAATCCTGCCTAACTTGTCAAAAATATTCGAAAAGCTAATCTACAAGCAGCTTTACTCTTTTCTAGCCAAACACAATATACTTAGCTCTTGTCAATATGGCTTCAGACCCAAAAAAAGCACTAACGATGCACTTATTAGTATGATTAACTTAATTCACGCAGCTCTTGATAAAAAGGAGTTTCCTGTTGGGTTATTTGTGGACCTGCGTAAGGCTTTTGACACTGTCAACCATCAAAACCTTCTTCTTAAATTACATCATTATGGAGTCAGAGGACACTCCCTGCAATACCTCAAATCTTATCTTACTGACAGGCTCCAGTATGTTTCTGTGAATAATACAATTTCTCCCACCCTACCCATCAACATTGGTGTTCCTCAGGGCAGCATACTTGGCCCTCTCCTCTTTCTCATCTACATTAATGACCTTCCAAATGCCTCCCAACACCTCAAACCAATTCTATTTGCTGACGACACAACCTTCATTTACTCCAGTCCTGACCCCCTTGCTCTAAATGCCACAGTAAATACTGAGCTAGAGAAAGTCCATCTTTGGCTAACTGCCAACAAACTCACCCTTAACATTGACAAAACGTTTTATATTCTGTTTGGCAATAAATCTTCTAATCAGATAAATCTCAAAATAAACAATACCCAAATTTGTAACAAATTAGATGGCAAATTCCTTGGCGTTCTCATCGACCACAAGCTGAATTTCCAGGGTCACATTCTAAATATATCAAAAAAAGTTTCAAAAACTGTTGGCATTCTTTCTAAGATCAGATATTATGTACCCCGCCCTGCCCTGGTTACTCTCTATTACTCCCTCATCTATCCATACCTCAACTATGGTATTTGTGCTTGGGGTTCTACTACCCAAAATCATTTACGTCCTCTCATTACCCAACACAAAGCTGCTATTAGGACAATAACCAACTCTGGCCCCAGACATCACTCGGTACCCTTACTCAAATCTCTGAATATGTTAGATATTAAGTCACTGCACATTCTCTCTTGTGTCTTATACATATATAAAACACTGAACTGTAATCCAATCCTGACCTCAAAAGCTTCATTGAAGGTTGTAACAGAACCCATGAGCACCACACCAGGAATAAATACAGTTTTGATATTCCCAGAGTACGACTTAATCAAACTAGAAATGCTCTACAAATCAAGGGACCCAGAATGTGGAATGACCTTCCCAACCATGTTAAAGACTGTACCTCTCTCAACCAGTTTAAGATAAAAACTAAACACTACCTAATAAATTCCCTGTAATCTACCTCACTCCTTTATTGTCAACCCATGTCTGTTATTTTATTTTATTATTATTATTTTTTTTTTTTAATCAACACTGTTTGTCAACCTATTGTATTTGTGCTGCTTTTTCAGTCATGTTCCCCCTTTTTTTATCTTTATTTGTATTTGTTTTCAACATTTTTTATTCTTTATGCTCAATTAGTAATAAGTTCTAGTTATTAATGTTTTTCTTGCCCGAAACGCATTGCGTAATAGTGGCTTTAGGCATTGTATGTACTAGCTCTATCTATATATCAATCCATTAATGTAACATCACTTGTATGTATGTACCTTACCTGAATAAACATATTTATTTATTTATTTATTTATTTATTACATTGTTAGGCTTTCCAACGACGTCGTCCCAGCCGGAGTTGTTCCTGCAGAGGATGGGCCAGCTGGTGGCTCGGCCGTAGCTGTTGCAGTGGGCGCCCTCACAGACTCGGCTAGTTTCAGCAGACGATGTTACAGCTGCTAACGCCCCAGTTCCATGTTAGGCTTCCCGGCAGCCGACGCTTCAGTCATGAAGCTCCAGCTGAAGCGTTCCACCCGATGTTGTGCCCATCAATTTATCACTCTTTTCAGTTTTGTAATTCTCGCTTTCCCAGCTTCATGAATTGTTCCCGTTATTTCTAGGACAGTTATATTCCAGTCTTTAGCCTAAGTTGTCTTGCAGCTGGCCCTCTACTTACCACTAAGGCCTTCCCTGGTGGCCAGTTGCCCTATTTTCCTCCCTTTATCAGATGTCGATGCTCCAGCGGTCGATGTCCAGCTGCAGGTGCCCAGCTCCGATGTTCCAGCCGCTGATGGCAGGATTTTGCAGTTCAACATTCGGCAACGGTCGTTAAGTTAATCCATTATATTGCACAATCTTGACTATTGGTGTTTGTGTTACAAGCTACGTTTAATGCGGGTTTAAGGTCCAGCTACTACCCACGTGCATAATTCTTTAACTTATAAAACCCGGGCTTATTGTACTTGAGTTATTAACTAAGCCAGCTAGGTTGTGCTAGTGTCCGTGTCACAGGCCTCTTGCCTCAGTTTCCCTGGCTTCGCTTTTTCCACTAGCCTACTCACTTTATTCCCACTCAGGATGCTTTGTCTTGTTGCATGTGTCTTTTACTGTGTTTACAGTATGTTTGTTTAACTTTTGCTTTGCCTTAAGTTATTAAGTAAAGTCAGTTACGGGCCCTTGTCTCCTGCTTTAAGTTTCTGGCCCTGCATTTATGTTTAGTTTCCTCTGTAAATTATTACTGTTTACGGGTAGCCTTGCGGCATATTTGTTGTTTCTCCTGGTTACGTTAAGTGGTTTATCATTTACGGCCTAAATGCATTACATTTACCCTATCACAGTTTAATTCATTTGATGCCCTCCCAACACCAGCTGCAGGTTTTACTTCCCGGTGGAATTTTATGCTTGTTCGCTCGACTTTAAGTTGTTAGGTAAGGCCAGTTAGGCTGAGCGAGTGGCTACTCGCTGTCTCAGTTATCTCTACCTTAAGCTTTGACGCCCTGGCGTCGTGCGGTATGCCGTTTTGGTGTTTTATAATTTATATTTGTGAACAAGTTTAAAATATATCTTATGATTGCTAGACTTTCAGTTAAGAGTTGTATTGCTTCCGCAATTTATAGCATTGCTTTCGCCTCATGCCTAAAATGTTATTGTTGGACTCGCAATTACGATTCGTATTTAATACAAAAAAAAAAAAAAAAAAAAAAAATCCCGCAATTTACACTTTGCTTAAGTTTCACGTTCAATTTGTTATATTAAGGGACTTTCAATTAGGATTTGAATTAATCTATTGCTTTGCCTCTGTGCCATTAAGTTAATTTCAGCTAGGGTCGCTAGTTGCAGAGTGCATTCGGGTGGGGTACCCCCCCCCCCATTTTTTCCTCCGGTTATTTCGTCCTATTACACTCGTTTCCCCCATTATATATTCTAAATATTGTGCATTATACTTGACCACCCATTCTTCTTTGCATCGACAGTACATTAAGATACATTTGGAATGCTACAGAGAAGTTGAGCATGGCCTCGCGCACGGTGTCATGCAATAACTGGCCATCGGCCTTCCTTTCGGCAAGCTCAAGCCAGTCGGTTAGCATGATGTCGGCCAGCATGTTGTTGGCCAGCAGCAGCCAGCATGCTGTTGGCCATCCGGCCAACAGCATGCTGTTGCTGTTAGCCATCCGGGCTAATTTAATACTTTTTAATAATTTAATAATTTTAATAATTTAATACGTTAATACTATTATCTTCCCTTATTTGCTGGGCTATATGGTAGTATTATATTATTCCGTATCGTTACTGTCATTCCAGTATTATTTTATTAAAAATATAAATTATTATGGTTTGGCGTTGCTTTCTTGATTTCTTCCATTCTGCGGCACTTGCCGTCATCGGTTATTTACGACATTGTATTCTTACATTGTACGATTATTTACGACATTGTATTCTTAATATTATTCCTTATTACAGTTACTGGATGACGGTTCCCTGCCGTCGATTTCACTTTGCTCCTGTTCTAAAAGATGTTGCCGAAGTTCACGGCGTACTAGCTGTGGCTTGCAGACGCTCATTGACAACACAAGACTACACTCAGTGGCCACTTAAGGCAGACTCCTCGGCTTCTATCCAGCCCTATCACCCGTCTGGAGGCAGAGATGGGATGGAGACCAAGGGTAATGTTCCCCGCTCACATTCTACATCCGCTTAGGACACAAGCATGTTATAGATTTGGCTTTAAGAATTGGTTCTTATTCCATTTTATTGTTTATGTATATATTGCTTTGTTGTATATACCCGTTCTTGGTATATGTTTGGTTTATATTCAAGATTTACAGTGTTCGTATTATCCCTGTTTATAGCTGCTTTGTGCTTCTTTGCTGTTCTCCTACTGGCTTTCTCCCACCTTTGCTCTTAGCAAAGGTACTTCCCCCTTCTGTTTGCTGGAAGATTCTTAGAATTGTTAGCCCCCTTCATTGCTTCAGTATAATTGTTCGGAAAACTCTTTATTCATCCAGGATTGTTAATTAAGGAATCTCTTAATTCCTGTGCCGGGCTCCCTCCCCCCGTTTTTCGTCTCCGTATTGATTCAGCTAGGGTTTCCCTATCGTCTGTGCCCTTGCCTGTCACGATAACACTGCATGCCGCTTCTGCCCACCCTTACTGCCTTATATCTTTCAGCACGGGGGAGGTGATCTACGCAACAAAAAATCGACGCACGCTCCGACTGGGCCAGGTATTGCTTACATGGTCAGGAATCGACACTCTTCGGATCCTACAAGCGCAGTGCAGGGCGCACGCATACCCTAGCCCAGCGAGCGCCCCCCGGCAAGTTCTACCCGGCCCGTGCCCAGTGAACAGGCAACACTTCTTCAGGGCGATTAATTGTAATTAATTAAGTAATTGTAATTAATTAAGTAAATACTGAGCTAAATAAAGTCCATCTTTGGCTAACTGCCAACAAACTCACCCTTAACATTGACAAAACTTTCTATATTCTGTTTGGCAATAAATCCTCTAGTCATATAAATCTCAAAATAAACAATACCCAAATTTGTAACAAATTAGATGGCAAATTCCTTGGCATTCTCATTGACCACAAGCTGAATTTCCAGGGACACATTCTAAATATATCAAAAAAAGTTTCAAAAACTGTGGGCATTCTTTCTAAGATCAGATATTATGTACCACGCCCTGCCCTGGTGACTCTCTATTACTCCCTTATCTATCCTTATCTCAACTATGGTATTTGTGCTTGGGGTTCTACTACCCAAAATCACTTACGTCCTCTAATTACCCAACACAAAGCTGCTATTAGAACAATATCCAACTCTGGCCCCAGACATCACTCGGTACCCCTACTCAAATCTCTGAATATGTTAGATATTAAGTCTCTGCACATTCTCTCATGTGTATTATACATATATAAAACGCTAAACTATAATGCCAATCCTGATCTTAAAAGCTTCATAGAAGGTTGTAACAGAACCCATGAGCACCACACCAGAAATAAATACAGTTTTGATATTCCTAGAGTACGTCTTAATCAAACTAGAAATGCTCTGCAAATCAAGGGGCCCAGAATGTGGAATGACCTTCCCAACCATGTTAAAGACTGTACCTCTCTCAACCAGTTTAAGATAAAAACTAAACACTACCTAATAAATTCCCTGTAATCTACCTCACTCCTCTATTGTCAACCCATGTCTGTTATTTTCTTTTTTTTTTTAATCAACACTGTTTGTCAACCTATTGTATTTGTGCTGCTTTTTCAGTCATGTTCCCCCTTTTTTTTATCTTTATTTGTATTTGTTCTCAACACTTTTTATTCTTTATGCTCAATTAGTATTAAGTTCTAGATATTAATGTTTTTCTTGCCCGAAACGCATTGCGTAATAGTGGCTTTAGGCATTGTATGTACTAGCTCTATCTATATATCAATCCATTAATGTAACATCACTTGTATGTATATACCTTACCTGAATAAACATCTGAATCTGAATCTGAATCTGAATTCGCGCCGCCCTCGCAGAGATAGGCTCGCCTTCAGCCGACCACGCACTCTTACCTTTAGAATTGACAGGGCCACTCGGCTCTCTTGACGGGCTAGCCATCCGAGTTAACGGCGGGTCCAGCAACCAGCTGGAACACCCAGCTGACTACGTCCGGGACGTTGTTGCACTGCCATTCTGAGGCCTCCTTGCGACCAGCGGGCATCGCCCTTTGGGGGGGGGGTCCGTCCAGCTGGCCTGCGGTGGTGGTGCAGCGCCGGTCCCCAAGTGTCCCGCTGTCCGCAGCTAATCCTTTGCCCAGTCTACGTGCTAGTAAGAGTAAGGAACCCCTTCTCCTTAATCCTTCTCCCGCTGGCCCTCGCGGGATTGGGGGTGCTCCGCCGGAACCCCCAAAGTGATAAGCCTGCAGATAGCTAAGAAATATTCCCATGAATTGTAATTAGTCTAATTAATGCAACTTTCATTTACTACCTATGGATGTAGTTATTAATTGTAATTGATCTCTACTTTATCATTAAGGATTATTCATTATAATTATTCCTTAATACTTTATTGTTATGCACTAGTCAATAATTATTTATCATTCATCCTAATTAGCTATTTGATGCATTAAAAATAATTGCTTATCATTATACTATTTGTTATTATTATTATTATTTATTATATAATAATAATTTTATCTATTAATTTGTTATTTATTAATTTATATAATAAATTAATTTATATAATAAATTAATTTATTATATATTAATTTTATATATTTATTATTTACCATTATAAAATAAACAAGTCCCCAATCTGAGCATGTTTTCTTCCAACCTCAGAAAAAAGAACACTGTTTCCCAAAAACGGTGGGTTTTCTGAGTGGAAGAAAACGTATGTCTGGAAGCCGACTTTAACCGCCCCAAGCTGCGCGCGCATTGACCCGAGGTTATATAAACCGGGACGGAGACGGCGTGGGCCCCATTCCCCAAGCCAGCAGCTGCTCTTACATAACGCCCACCCTCCTCCCGGGATCCTCCGCATCCCCTGTTTTAATTTCGAAAGGGACGGCCCACAGATGTGCTCAAGGGGCACTTGCTCTAGCATGCTAAGCTTTTGCTGTATCTTTGGTGGTGCTCCGCCGGAACCCCCAAAGTGATAAGCCTGCAGATAGCTAAGAAATATTCCCATGAATTGTAATTAGTCTAATTAATGCAACTTTCATTTACTACCTATGGATGTAGTTATTAATTGTAATTGATCTCTACTTTATCATTAAGGATTATTCATTATAATTATTCCTTAATACTTTATTGTTATGCACTAGTCAATAATTATTTATCATTCATCCTAATTAGCTATTTGATGCATTAAAAATAATTGCTTATCATTATACTATTTGTTATTATTATTATTATTTATTATATAATATAATTTTATCTATTAATTTGTTATTTATTAATTTATATAATAAATTAATTTATATAATAAATTAATTTATATAATAAATTAATTTATTATATATTAATTTTATATATTTATTATTTACCATTATAAAATAAACAAGTCCCCAATCTGAGCACGTTTTCTTCCAACCTCAGAAAAAATAATTATACCCCACAGAGTAGCAAAACTTATACCCACAGCCAGTCCAGACCAGCTCATTCTAACCCTTTAACTAATGCACCTTCTGTTTCAGACATAACTAACCCTGTTAAAGTGTCTAGCCCCACGGCACCTAAGGGTGAACCGAAGGGTAATTCTGTTAGTAATGTCTCTTCTCCCCGACGTTTTTGTGGTCACTGTAATCGTCCAAACCACACTATTAGCCATTGTTGGCAACTCTACCCGGAAAAAAGACCCAATGCTCTAGTTGTGACACAGGGCTTGAGGCCTTTGGAAGGGTTAGGGAGTAAGACCTCCAACCCACAGTGGTTGGACTTGCTTACCCCATTCTTATCGAAAGGGAGACTACTTTTGTCTGAGGGTTCTTCCTGGAAGGACGTGGTGATCTTCCGAGACACCGGTGCCATCCAGACTTTAATTTTAGAGAGTGCGTTGCAAGGTGCCAACACTCTCGACACTGGAGAGGTGGTACTGGTCGAGGGTGTCACTAGTGATACTCGAGCAGTACCCCTCCATAAGGTTACCCTGGAATCTGATTTCCACAAGGGTGTTTGTACAGTCGGAGTCACTTCATACCTACCTTTCCCTAATGTTGATGTAATAGTTGGTAATGATTTAGCAGGGGATAAGGTAGGGGACTCCAGACTGCCTATTATGTTGCCTACCCCTAAGGTTTGCCTGGATCCACCCGCCGCAGAGGATAATGTTGTGTACCCTGCGTGCGCGGTGACCAGGTCTATGGGACTTAAATGTAAGGGCAGCCATGTGCTTGCCAAGGTGGTAAATCCCGAGGACACGAGGAGCTTTCCGAGTGGTGAAAACCAAGTGGACCTCGCGGACACATTCATGGCCCGACTCGATGACGTGGCCGAGGACATTGTGGAGAGCCTGCCACCGCCATCTACCGAGAGTAGTGGGGAGGTGGAGGAGAACACTGTTGAGCCTCGGCCAATGGCATCTGACCAAGGCCTAGATGCCTCCTTGAGTGAGTTACAGAAAGCTGACCCCACTCTTGCAGATTGTCATGAGACAGCTGTCTCTATGGAGGAAATTGTAGACGCAGCAACTGGGTACTACTACAATGATCAGATTTTGATGAGAAAATGGAGACCACAGAGTGCTCCCTTGTCAAATGAGTGGGAGGTAGTCCACCAGGTTATGTTGCCGACCTGCTATAGAGAAAGAGTTTTGGCAGCTACTGATGATGATCCTATGGGGGGACATCAAGGTATAAATATTACATATCACAAAATTTTAAAGTATTTTTTCTGGCCCAAGCTGAAAAGCGATGTGGCAAAATTTTGTAATGCGTGTATTGTTTGTCAACTGGTTGGGAAACCAAACCAGACTCCACCTAAAGCTCCTCTAAGGCCTGTTGTCGTGCCAGAGGAACCATTTTCTCATGTGGTAATGGACTGTGTTGGACCATTACCTAGAACTAAGTCTGGTAATATTTACCTAATCACGATGATGTGTATCACTACTCGTTACCCAGAGGCTTTTGCTGTAAGGAACATCCGAGCAAAAACTGTTGTTGCTCGTATGTTGCAATTTTTTTCCACTTTTGGACTGCCTCAGGTCGTGCAAACTGACAATGGTACTAACTTTAAGTCTGATATTTTTGAGCAATTTTGTAAGGACCATGGAATAACTCATAAGGTTTCCAGCCCATACCATCCACAGAGTCAGGGGGTAATTGAACGTTTCCATCTAACTCTGAAGCAGATGTTGAAGACATCGTGCGAGAGTTCCCACACCTTCTGGGATGAGAATTTGCCATATGTTTTGTTTGCGGCTAGAGGGGGATTACAAAGTTCACTGGGTTGTTCTCCTTTTGAGTTAGTCTTTGGCCATAAAGTTCGTGGACCCTTGCAAATGTTACAGGAGAATCTGTTAGGGAACGTAACGTTAACCGAAGGTTCGGCTTTCATTGCGCAACACCACCAGAGACTCAAGGACTGCAAGGCGGCTGCTCTAAAGTATCTTGGGAAGGCCCAAGAAAAGATGAAAGACCGAAACGATGCTACGGCGAAGTTACGGGTATTTCAGCCTGGCGACCCTGTCCTGGTATTAAAGCCTCGACTAGGGAACACTATGTCCCACAAGTACGAAGGTCCCTACATTGTGACAGAAAAGACTGTGGACCTCACGTACAAAGTGAGGCACTCTGACAAACGTAACCAGGTAATGCTCGTACATGTAAATCGGCTGAAGACGTTCCAGGGCCCCAGGCCCATTGCACTAACCAATGTTTCCATTTCCAGTGAGAGAGGGGATGATTGTTCTGGGGACCCAACTAATCTCATTTTCAATAATTCTAGTTCTGTGAATGCTGTGGAGGAGGGACTGTCCCATTTGCAGATGGCCCAACGTGAAGAGGTGCAGTCGTTGGTTGATGAATTCTCCTGTCTGTTCGGGGAGGTCCCGACCCAGACTGATGCCATTTGCCATGATGTCGAGTTGACGGACTACACTCCCATTCGCCTTCAACCCTATCGGATGAGTCCAGAAAAGAAGGCCATCGTACGGAAGGAGGTCGACTTCTTGCTCCAGCACGGCCTCATCCGGCAGAGCCAGGGCTCTTGGTGCTCGCCCTGCCTTTTGGTCCCTAAACCAGACGGCTCCTGGCGATTATGCACCGACTATCGGCAGCTCAACAAGGTGACTATTGTGGATGCCTATCCGCTGCCCCTCCTCGAGGACTGCATCGACGAGCTGGGAAATGCCAAGTACGTCTCGAAATTCGACCTCTCGAGGGGGTATTATCAAATCCCACTCACTGAACGTGCTAAACAACTAACTGCGTTCGTGACACCCGAGGGTGTTTTTGAGTATCAAGTGTTACCGTTCGGCTTGCGTAATGCTCCTGCCACGTTCCAGAGACTCATGAACTCTCTGCTCGCTAAGGTGCCAAATTGTCGGGCGTATTTAGATGATATCGTGCTCTTTGACAGTAATTGGGCTGACCACATAGCTAGGTTACGCCAGTTATTTGCAATCTTGAAAAGGGCAAATCTTACCTTAAATGCTAAAAAGTGTCATTTTGGCCAAGGCACAGTGACGTACCTCGGTTATGAAGTGAGCCAAGGAAAAGTGTTACCTCGGCAAGATAAAATCAGTGCCATTCTGGAGTATCCAGTACTAAAGTCTAAAAAGGACGTTCAAAGATTTATCGGTATGTGTGCGTACTATCAACGTTTTGTCAGAACTTTTCCAGTGTTGCCACTCCTCTCACAGACTTGTTGCGGAAAGCCGTTAAATTTAAGTGGTCATCAGACTGTGCAGAGGCATTTAAAAATTTGAAATTGATCTTAGCTTCCGCCCCAGTGCTTGCTAGTCCAAGGTTCGACCGACCGTTTAAAATTCATGTTGACGCGTCTGACTCGGGTGCTGGTGCAGTGTTGTTGCAAACTGGGGATGATCAGGTGGAACCAACCCGTTCTCGCAAATTTAATAAGTCAATATTGACTTATTAAATATGTGCATAGGTGACATACTTAACATAATAGATACCCTTAAAAAGATTCATAGAAAACACCGACCTTACCTAACCTTGTTAGTATCTTAAGATAAGCATCTTATTTCTTCGTAATTACAATTATTACCTTACCTATAATAGGTATAGGTTAAGTAATAATTGTAATTACGAAGCAATAAGATGCTTATCTTAAGATACTAACAAGGTTAGGTAAGGTCGGTGTTTTCTATGAATCTTTTTAAGGGTATCTATTATGTTTAGTATATCACCTATGCACGTAGTTAATAAGTCAATATTGACTTTACGAATTTGCGAGAACGGGTTGGGTGGAACACCCAGTATATTATTACTCTGTGAAATTCGACAAGGCGCAACGCAATTATTCAGTGGTAGAAAAAGAGGCGTTGGCGCTAGTGTTAACATGTAAAAAGTTCGAAGTTTACCTCACAGGTAATATAGTGGAAGTGTACACGGACCATAACCCACTAGTCTTCCTGACTCAGATGAAGGGTAAGAATAAACGCATCCTCAGGTGGGCGTTGTACCTACAGGACTTCAATCTTTCCATTACCCACCTACCGGGCCGACTCAACGTGATGGACGACGCTTTGTCCAGGTTGCCGGAATAACATTCATCTAGGCCACAGGAAGCCATTTACCAACTGTCATGCTTTAGTTATTTTTTTTTTTTAGGTTCTCCTGTGACATTAAATATTCCGTGTCCAAATTATGTACTTCCCTGTTTTTTTTTGTTTTTTTGTGTATGTTTTTTTTTTCTTTCAGAGAACTCCTTTGTATTTTTCTTGCAGAGAAATTGTTGTTTTTGATTGATTTTTTGTTTTGTCATATGTTTTTTCTTTTTATTCTCTGTATACTCTTACAAAAAAATATGACTACTATTCTAGTAGTCACATTTTTTTTTCTCTGAAGGGGGGAGGAGTGTTACGACCCTGGGTTCTCCAGTGGAAACCAGAGGTCAAAATTGAGCTATTAAACTTTCTGGTAGTACAGTTGAGTGCATCACGAGCGGCAATTGTTTGTATCTTCCCTGCCAGACGTAAGACTATTCTTGTTTCTCAAAGAGCATTTAAAGACTGAGCTGGGGGTTGATTATTAAATAATAACATAGGCACCAACTTTGCTTACTAATACTTTCTAATCATTTGTAAAGTAATAATACGTTGCATAGGGGAAGATCTTTAATGTGCTTAGCTGCACGATCAATTAGGCTCCTTCCGGCACCACGACGATGCGGGAGGCCTAGCTGGTCGCTAGGAGCCTTCTTCTCTGGCTGGCGTTCGTGGGGACGAGACCTACTCTGTGGCTGCACCCCTACTCTCCTCCCTTCTCCTCTTACTTATTTATATTCCCTTACCTGAAGTTCCTGCACCATTAAGTTAAGTACGGGGCATTTTTAAGTGTACCTACTCTGGTAGTAACGATTGGTGAGACCTGGGGGTAGTATTTGCCAGTGTTTTGCGTACCCCTAAGTGCAGTGTTTTGTATTAGGGTACCATGTGGTGTCTCTACCCTAAGCTGCATCCAGCTTCAGTGCTTATCCAGTAGTACTTTACCCTAGCTTGTTCTCAGTGTAAACCTTGTATCCTGTCTATGTGGACCAAGGCTTTTAACGTAAGGTAGTGTGGTAAAGTTCTTATTATTGTTATTGGTGTGAGTGTATATGGGGGGTTGTTAAGGGGATAATAAATAAGTACATGAATTACAGAGTATCCCTTCTTCCTGTGTGGGAGTGCATTGATCAACCCTTAGACTAACATATATGGTCTAGTAGCAAGTTATTACTACTGTGGATAGTTTATTTTGGGGGCCGGGCCTTTTAGCTCTCCCATACTTGATACTCTGTCTTCTAACTACTCTTACCCCTTAATAATACCAAGTCCCCCATAGAGAAGCCCACCACACATTATTATTTATAACACATACAAATCTACCACCAGTACCAAAGAGCTTAAACCTGAACCGAAGGGGCTACCACAAACTGAAGAGAAGATAAGAAGGCACCCTGATCAAGGACGAGGGCAGCTTGGGCGAAGCATGAGCAGGCCGGAGGTGAAACAAAACACGAGAAAGCATACGAAACATCATACTGTCGCCAAGACGAAGCTCGCAAGTGGGACACCGTCAACAAAGCCACCTGAACACCACAGAGATGGTGATACCCGCGTCAAAATACCAGACGCGAAGAGCCGAGGAGAAGGCCGAACCAGTCACGTACAGTACCGACTCGACCTGCCGAAAGAGGCAGAGCCGCGGGAAAACGCCCCGGGTTCAGACACTTATCAAGCAGCGTCTGAAAATAAGGCTGGGCCGGCCACCAAGGAACCATAAGGACTGCTCTCGTAGGAATGGGCTGCAATCGAGCCAGAACCTGAAGCAACAGCTGGACCGGAAGAAGAGGAACAGGTACCCCCACCTCAACCAGTCCTGCTGAAAAGCATCCACTGTGAATGTCTCGCTGGTGGGTAAGGGCGCCACATAAAATGGGCGATGCCTAGACCACGCCGACTCGAAGACGTCCATGGCCAGGAGTCCATACGTCCGACAGAGCCAACAAAACGAGTCGGCAACGACCAATCCGCAAACAGAGGTATGAACTGAGACAGCTGTCTGCCAGGACGCAGGACACACCCCGGACATGAAGCTCACGGTTAGCCAAACCCCGAGAATTCAGCAAACGAGCCACTAGGAACCAACCCCAAAGGTCAACACCTAAGAGAAACCTTGTGGTTCCGGCAAGAACCGCCAGAGAACAGTCCGAACGGAGATGAATGGTAGAGCACCGAGTGACCCAAACCCTCCAAAGTGCAAACCAGACAGCCACGAACTCCCGAACCGTGCTGTGAGCCCGACGGCCGGACAGACTCCACCATCCCCGGCCGACCTGGTGAGCACTGGTCACAAAGCCCCAGCCGAGAGATGACCCGTCCATGAACACATCGAGCGAAGGCTCGGGGAGGTGCCAAGGCACGGAACCCCGAAAACCCCAAAGAGGAAGCTGGTGACGCAGCACTAACACAAGATTCCCGGAGGAACGAACCCAACGAACGCAAGAGGCGGAAGAGGAGTCTCCGAAGGAACCAAACAGACGCTGAAGCCAAACCCGACCCCGCGAGCAGACCAGCACATCGAAGTTCAGGCTCCCGCACAACTGCTCAAGCAACAGCTGAGCAACCTGGGACCCCCTCATGTACAGCCGAAGGCAGGACCACAGCCGCAGTAACACTTCTGGAGGGAAAGACAACGAGTGGCCCAATAGCCCTAAACAAGGCCCAGGTCCGAACCTGGAACGGAAACAGATGGCATGGCCTCCAGATCACCAGGAAACCAAATCCGGCGATCTGGAAAGAACCACACCCCTGGTGAGCAGACAAGTGGACTGACTGGGAGCCCACACCAGCCAGTCGTCGAGGTAGGCCAGACACCGAATCTCAAGCAGACTCAGACAGGGCACTAAGATCGGGTAAAGATGCAAAAAATACACAAAGTGCCAATTACAAAATAGGGAAGGCAACAAAAGCAGCAAGCCTGAAGCCCCACCACCAACTGTGCCAGTCCCAGAAAACTGGAGAGGAAGTGACCTGGAGGACCAGGGCCACCATCCAGGCACCCGGTTCCAACAGAAGCCGGACAGGAGACAACAGTCCTCCGAGGAGGGCATAGAATCCAGGGCGCAGACTGAAGAAGTCCAGAAGAACCGCAGATGTGAAAGGCCCATGACTGCAAAGAGCAGAAGGGAACTCCAGAAGGATGGGGCGGATCGACCACGTCCAACGCACCCACTACGATGATATGACAAAGCGCAGGGGAAGAAGCCCACCCCGTCAGCTCTGAACCCCCCAAAGGATGGACATCAGCCCGCGCTGACAGGCGGCGGGGAGAGTCAAGAGACGGAGGGGAAGGATGGGAAGGAGGAACGGAGGGAGACGAGGAAGAAGACACAGGAGACAAGACGGACCGGGTAGAAAGAAGGGGAACCCCAGACAGAGGACCAGGAGGTGGATCCTTCGGGAGAGAACCCAAAAGAACAGAGGAGGGGGCAGTGGGCGTATCAGGGTCCAAGGCCCGGAAACGGTTGTGAGTCTGAGGAAGGTGGGAAGGACGAGGAGAGGAAGAGCGCAACACGTGAGCATAAGAGATATTAGCATAAGGCGGGAGCCGGCGAACCTGGCGTCTCGCCTCAGGAAAAGATAAACGCTCCCGGTGCTTCAAGTTGAGGACGGCTGCCTCAAGCTTGTAATGGACACACGCACGGGAAAAGGTAGGATGGGCCTTACCGTAGTTGAGGCAACGAGCCTGGGGAGAAGTGCACTCCGACTTAGAGTGACCTTCGCCACCACACAAAGAACAGAGAGACAGTCCCGGAACAGCGGAGGGCACCATGCCCAAACCTCCAGCACTTATTACAGAGCCGAGGAGAAGGAATGTACTCCTGGACAGAGCACCTGGCACCAGCAAGAATGACAGAGGGTGGAAGGGTCCTACCATCAAAGGTAATCTTCACAACCCGGAGGGGTTGACGGCGACTACCACGAGGGGGACGAGTAAACGTGTCCACCTGGAGAATAGAATGGCCCTGGGCAGCAAGGATATGTCGAATATCGTCGAGGCAGTCGCGCAGGTCCTGAACACCGGTCGCAACATGGGGCAGGAGCAGAATAGTGCCAACACTGGCATTCAACTGAGCGTTCTTCGAGACCCAAACAGGGGTCTCGCCAAGGCAGGATAAGGCAGCCAAGCGGGAAGCAGCATCCTGAGGAACAGCAACGACACGTGTACCGAGACGAGTGGGGTTGAAAGTAACGGAGGCATCCACGGAATCAACGAGATGTCGATGGAGGGAGAAATCGTCAGGAGGCGCAGAATCAAGAGGGAGGAGATCAAAATATTTGGCCCACGAAGCGGGACCAAACAAGGCTTGATAGGTAGCAGAACTGGAAGGAATCGAGCGAGGGCAGCCGTGACGAGGACGGCGGTGAGAACCCCCAGAGAGGGGTTAAAAGGCGCAGTAGTTACAACTAGAGATGGAGCCGCGCCAGGGGACGAGGTAGTCACCACTGGGGGCTTGGGGCTCGACCCAACCAACCACAGAGGAGGGAGGGGAGCCAGGGGAAGGAGTCAGAGAGGCCAAAGGAGGAGCAAGGTCGGGGCCCAATGCAGCTGAGGCTACAGAGCCCGGTCTTCCAAGACAGGCCGACTCGGGGGCTTGGTCGCCCACCCCACGAGCCTGAGAAGGTAAAGCAGAAACAGTCAAAACGGGTTATCATCACTACGAAAAGGAATATTCATTCACGAACGTGCCCCCACACCCACCATGGAGCCACAATTAGAGGCAGGACACCCAATAAGAAGCTATCGCCGATCTTGCCGGGGCCCCCGCCAGGGGTGCATCGTGAGTATACGCCCCACAAATGCCACCTTAAGAACCGTGAGTCCGTCGAGAGCGGGTTCAGTGACGAAAGGAGGATTGACAATAAAAGGGTCCCCTTGCTCGAGACGTTGGGTACTACAGTTCTACAGGTGCAAGAGTATGCCTCCTCAAACACCCGAGCGCCAAAACAAAAGGTTGAAAGAATAATCAAAACGGGCAAAAGGTTGGCAGGAAATGACAATGTGATAGGAGAAGCGGGGGAGAAAAATGAAACACGAGTAAAATGAAAAGGGGCCTGGCAAAATTGGTAAAGGCAAGTAAGTAATTATCAAAAGAAGGCACCAAACCGGGAAGGCTATGTAGCACCATCAAATACGCAAAATAATCAGAGGGCGCTAAATATCACCAAGGATGCCAATACGAGAACAAAAACGCATAAGGCGAACGATATCAAAAGTATCCGAGTCACCAAGAATTCTATCGAGGGACAGGTGACCGCGAGGGGCGGTCGGAAAGCAAGACACATGCTCGTCCTGGAAGTCAGGACATTCAAGAAGGACATGCACGACCGTAAGAGGGACAATGCAACTAGGACAATAAGGAGCAGGGCGGCGCTCCATCAAGTGACCATGGGTTAAGCGAGTATGGCCAATACGCAACCTCGCCAGAGCTGTTTCCCACCGCCGGTTACGGTGGAAGGAGGACGGCCATGAGGAAACACAACATTTAAGAGTACGTAGCTTGTTACCAGTAACAGACAACCAAGAAGCCTGCCAACGGGTAAGGACTGAGGAATGGAAAACCGGGTAAAAGTCGGAATACGGAATGCCTTTACGAGAGATGGGACAAGAGCGGACAGCTTCCTTGGCGGCAGCATCCACACGCTCATTTAAAGACACACCAATATGGCTGGGAACCCAACAAAACTCAACCGACTTAAATTTACTGTGAACGAGAAACAGCCAATGCTGGATCTCGACAACTACTGGATGAACCGGATTAAAGGACCCGAGAGCCATGAGGGCACTACGAGAGTCAACAACAACCACAAAGGAAGACTGACAACGAGAAAGCAGGAGACGAAGAGCATAGAGAATAGCATAAAGTTCCGCTGTAAAGATGCTAGTCTCCGGAGGCAAGCGACACATATAAGTGCGATCAGGAAAAACAACAGAGTAGCCAACACCGGCCGCTGACTTAGACCCATCGGTGAAGACAGAAACGGAGCGGGAGTGAGAAGAAAAGTGCTTGAGGAAAAGGCGTTTTAGAACCTTAGGAGGGGTAAAAGCTTTAGTGATACGGGTCAAGGATGTACAAAACCGCGGAATAGGGACCCTCCACGGGGGCAAAGAAGGAACAACACGAGGAGAAACATCAGAAATACGAACGGAAAGAGAATCCTGTAGGCGAGATAACCGGACAGAAAGAGGGAGGTGGTGAAGAGGAACAGGAACCGCAGGAGGGGTAAAAGTTAAAGCACGACAGAGGCGAGAGGAAGGATGTTGCAAGGACCGCGCAAGATAGCGAAGACAGTAGCGATCACGGCGGTCCTGGAGAGATAGGAAGCCAGTGTCAACATACAAGCTAAGGATGGGAGTCGAACGAAAGGCACCAGAACTGAGGCGCAACCCAGTATGGTGCAAAGCATCAAGACGGCGAAGAGTAGAAGGAGAAGCAGACGAGTAAGCAGGGCAACCATAATCGAGCTTAGACAGGACGAGAGAGGAATGTAAAGCAAGGAGAGTGCGCCTATCTGCCCCCCAAGAAGTATGGGACAAGACCCGAAGGAGGGTAAGGGCCTTGGAGCACTCAACACGGAGGTAAGAGATATGGGGAGACCAAGACAAACGAGTGACAAGGAATAACCCCAAAAGCTTCGCGGAATCTTTGTATTCAAGGGGATGACCATAAAGTGACAAAGAGGGACGAAGAACAACCCGTTTCCGCGTAAAAGTCATGGCACAAGTCTTAGATGTAGAGAACTTGAAGCCATGACCTGTGGCCCAAGACGACACGGCATCAATTGCAAGTTGAAGCCGGCGTTGAAGGAGAGGCGAATCATCACCCTGACAACTAAGGGTAAGATCATCGACATAGAGAGTGGAGAAGACACCAGAAGGAAGAGAGGAAAGAAGACCATTGAGGGCAACCAGAAAAAAAGAGTAGTGCTCAGAACACTACCCTGGGGCACACCTTCGTATTGCTGAAAAGAGGGAGAGAGAGCGGTACCAAGGCGCACCCGAAAGAAACGACGAGAGAGGAAGCTGCGGAGAAAGAGAGG
This sequence comes from Procambarus clarkii, assembly GCF_040958095.1. Lineage (NCBI taxonomy): Eukaryota > Metazoa > Arthropoda > Malacostraca > Decapoda > Cambaridae > Procambarus > Procambarus clarkii. The sequence goes on along the minus strand of NC_091180.1, from coordinate 12,866,496 downwards.
GAGATGACCACGAAGGCCAAAAGAATGAAGTTGAGATAGGATATGATAACGCCAATTAATTGGTGTCGTAAGCCTTTTCTAGGTCAAAAAGGACGGCAACAACGGAGGTCTTCGCAGCAAAAGCAGTACGAATATAGACCTCCAAGTTCACCAGGACATCTGTCGTGCTGCGGCACTTGCGGAAACCAAATTGAGAAGGGGAGAGGAGGTGATGGTGTTCCAGGAACCACATCAGACGAACGTTAACCATACGTTCAAAGAGTTTGCAGACACAACTTGTGAGAGCAATAGGGCGAAAGTCCTTAGGGGAAGTACCCAGAGACCCCGGATTGCGAACAGGGAGGACAACGGCATCGAGCCAGTCCTCAGGGACTGACGACGACTCCCAGATCCGATTATACAGACTCAGTAAATACTGAGACGTGCTCGGAGGGAGATGGCGAAGCATCTCATAATGAATACCATCGGAGCCCGCCGCCGTAGAACCGCAGAGGGCCAGGGCAGAACGAAGTTCAGAGAGAGAGAAGGGATCATTATAGGGAAGCTGAAGATGAGTGCAGAAATCTAAAGGACGAGACTCAAGGACAGGTTTACGAAGAAGGAAAGATTGGGGAAGATGAAGACCAGAGCTAACAGAAGAAAAGTGGGAACCCAGTTCGGAAGCGACCTGCAACAGGTCCGCCACAAGAGTATCATGGAGGTGAAGGACCGGTGAAACATCGGGAACGAACTTACCCGCTATCTTGCGGATACGCTTCCAGATCTGGGCCAGAGGGGTTTCGGACGTAATTGTTGAGACATAAGATGCCCAACATTCACGTTTAGCCGTACGGATGGCCCTACGGGCCACCGCACTCGCTTTCCGAAAGAAAAGAAAAGAATCGGTCGTCTGCCGACGGCGGTGCCTCTTCCAGGCTGCACGCTTACAGCGGACAGCCCGAGCACAGTCCGCATTCCACCAGGGAACGCACTTCCGTGGACCCCGAGAGGAAGAGCGAGGAATAGAGCGGAGGGCAGCGTTGAAGACAGTGTCATGAAAAAGGAGGAGAGCGCGAGAGAGAGGCAGAAGGGAGAGGTCAGAGAGAGCAGCACTGAGGGTAAATAGGGTCCAGTCTGCCTTAGCAAACTGCCACCTAGGGAAAGAGAGGGAAGGGCGAAAAGAGAAAAAGGAAACAAGGATGGGGAAATGATCACTTTCATAGAGGTCATCAAGAACCTGCCACGTGAAATCTAAGTAAAGAGAAGAAGAGCAGAGAGAAAGATCAAGACAAGAAAGGGTGCGAGTCCGAGAGTCCAAATGAGTGGGCTCACCAGAATTCAGAGGAGACAGGGAAGAAGAGAGGAGAAACGGCTCAAGGAGGCGACCCCGGGTATTCGTCAGAACGTCACCCCAAAGAGAATGACGACAATTGAAGTCACCCAGCAGGAGCACAGGCTCCGGCAAGGAGTCTAGGAGGTGTTTCAAATCAGGAAGAGAGAGCGGGACACTCGGGGGGAGATAAATGGAACAAACTGTGTACCATTTCCCCACAAAGATACGAGCAGCAGAACAATGGAGAGGCGAAGGAAAAAGTAAAGGAACAAAGGGAACATCAGCCCGAATCAAGAGAGCAGAAGAATTAGAAGCCCCAGCAATGGCTGAAGGGGGGGGGGAGAGAAAGGAATAGCCACGAAAACGACCAGGACGAGCACCAAGCATTGGCTCCTGGAGACAGACACAAAGGGGCGAAAACCGCGAAATCAAAAGTTGGAGTTCGAGGAAATTGGCGTAATAACCTCGAACGTTCCATTGAAGAATGGACAATGACGAGAAGAGAAAGGACAAAAACAGAGAACAAGGAAGAAACAAAGGCGAAAGAGCAACAGAGCACGTTAAAGAATATCAGGGTCGGGATCAGGGTCAGCAAAGTCAGGGTTAGGGGGCATGGGTAAACTGAGCAAAGACAGAGGGAAGGAAACGGGAGAACAGATCAGAGGTGGGCGGGCAGGGTCCGGAGGAGAAAGAGGAGGAGACAACGGAGAGGAGCAGTCAAGGACAGCAGCAGGAAGAGGGGGAGTAGAAAGAGGGGAGCGCACCCCAGCAAGAGCAGCAACCGAAAGGGAAGCAGGGGCCAAAGAAACCTCCATAGCAGGAACAGGGGGCGCAAGCACTGAAACGGGAGGGGAAGGAGCAACAGAGCCAGAAGAAGGAGCTGAGGAAGAAAGCGAAGCCTTCTTACCCGCCGGGGAAGAGGAAGGAGAGGAGCCAGGCTTACGCTTCTGACTTAAAGAGACCGGTGTCCCAGCAACTACGTACCGGGCAACGGATTCCAGTGTCTCAACAGGAGAAGCCGAACGAGAGCACACACGACGGCCGTTAGGAGAGCGATGGACATCCGCCCGCACCGACAGGCGGCGGGGAGAGCCGATAGATGGAGGAAGAGGATGGGAAGGAGGATCGGAGGGGGACGAGGAAGGAGACACAGAAGACACGACAGACCGGGTAGAAGGAAGGGGAACCCCAGACAGAGGACCAGGAGGAGGATCCTTCGGGAGAGAACCCAAAGGGACAGAGGAGGGGGCAGTGGGCGCATCAGGGTCCAAGGCCTGGAAACGGTTGTGAGTCTGAGGAAGGCGGGAAGGACGAGGAGAGGAAGAGCGCAACACGCGAGCATAAGAGATATTAGCATAAGGCGGGAGCCGGCGAACCTGGCGCCTCGCCTCAGGAAAAGATAAACGCTCCCGGTGCTTCAAGTTGAGGACGGCTGCCTCAAGCTTGTAATGGACACACGCACGGGAGAAGGTAGGATGGGCCTCACCGCAGTTGAGGCAACGAGCCTGGGGAGAAGCGCACTCCGACTTAGAGTGACCTTCGCCACCACACAAAGGACAGAGAGAGACAGTCCCGGAGCAGCGGAGGGCACCATGCCCAAACCTCCAGCACTTGTTGCAGAGCCGAGGAGAAGGAATGTACTCCTGGACAGAGCACCTGGCACCAGCAAGAATGACAGAGGGTGGAAGGGTCCTACCATCAAAGGTAATCTTCACAACCCGGAGGGGTTGACGGCGACTACCACGAGGGGGACGAGTAAACGTGTCCACCTGGAGAATAGAATGGCCCTGGGCAGCGAGGATATGTCGAATATCGTCGTGGCAGTCGCGTAGGTCCCGAACACCGGTCGCAACATGGGGCGGGAGCAAAATAGTGCCAACACTGGCATTCAACTGAACGTTCTTCGAGACCCGAACGGGGGTCTCGCCAAGGCAGGATAAGGCAGCCAAGCGGGAAGCAGCATCCTGAGAAGGAGCAGCAACGACACGCGTACCGAGACGAGTGGGGTTAAAAGTAATGGAGGCATCCACGGAATCAATGAGATGTCGATGAAGGGAGAAATCGTCAGGAGGCGCAGAATCAAGAGGGAGGAGATCAAAATATTTGGCCCACGAAGCGGGACCAAACAAGGCTTGATAGGTAGCAGAACTGGAAGGAATCGAGCGAGGGCGGCCGTGACGAGAACGGCGGTGAGAACCCCCAGAGAGAGAGGGGTTAAAAGGCGCAGTAGTTACAACTAGAGAAGGAGCCGCGCCAGGGGATGAGGTAGTCACCACCGGGGGCTTGGGGCTCGACCCAACCACAGAGGAGGGAGGGGAGCCAGGGGAAGGAGTCAGAGAGGCCAAAGGAGGAGCAAGGTCGGGGCCCAATGCAGCGGAGGCTACAGAGCCCGGTCTTCCAATACGGACCGACTCGGGGGCTTGGTCGCCCACCCCACGAGCCTGAAAAGGTGAGCCAGAAGCAGCCGAAACAGGGGTTATCATCTTGACGAAATTACGAATTCACTCACGAATGTGCCCCCACACCCACCATGGAGCCACAATTAGAGGCAGGACACCCAACAAGAAGCTATCGCCGATCTTGTCGGGGCCTCCTAGGGGTGCGTCGTGAGTATACGCCCCACAAACGCCACCTTAAGAAACCGACAGTCCGTCGAGATCGGGTTCAGTGACGAAGTGGGGATTGACAATAAAAGGTTCCCCTCGCTCTCGACGTCGGGTACTGCAGTTCTACGGGTGCAAGAGTATGCCTCCTCAAGCACTCGGGCGTCAAAGTAGAAGAAGTCCAAGGGAAGAACCAGAACGAGCAAAAGGTCGGCAGGAAACGGCAAGCAGATAGGAGAAGAGGGGGGAGAAAAACGAAACAGAAGGAAAAGGAAAAGATGCCCAGCAGAATTGGAGAGGACGGCAGCAGGAGCACAAGGCTAGAAAAAAAAGGACAGAGGACTGTCCCAAGGAGCATCACACTCCGGCAGCCGCCCACTAAGCCCCCAGACGGCGACAACGAGCTGAGCGGGGAGGGGGACTTTATAGGAAAACGTTAAATCCTAAATATATTTTTATTCTTACACTTGAAATATTGTATACTTTGCTCTCTCCATCGTACTTCTTCACCTGCTGGCAAGTGGTGCGGTGTGATTGCAGATGGTGTTCATTACTAGGTGAGCTGGCAGGTGGTGCTCACTGCTAGATGACCTGCTGTTCACCTAGCAGTAAATAGGTACCTGGGAGCTAGTTAATTGTTGTGAGGATGTATATCCTAAGACTCTGTATACAATGTTCACAATAGAACAATGTATAAACATTTCATGGTATACAACACATTGAGAAAGAATGAAGGTTAGATCCAAAAATTAGTTTTTTAATACACTTACACATTTATTGGGTTTTACCTTCACCTTCATTCAAGCACTAGGGTATTAAAATGAGTTTTTCCATTATTATTTAAATATTATTATTATTATTATTAACAGGAGGATGGGGGTGAGGGTATTGGTTCACATGTCCACATTCCAATGCCCCCTTCCCAGGGCTGGGGGTGCGGGGCCGTACAATAAACTACACACCTCCAGTGGTAGCTTGTCGAAGGCGGAAGAGTAGCTTAGGCTGTTTCTCATGATAATTAGTGATGGCTCTTATTTTGATTATGGGTTCATAATCCAGTTAAGCATTTATTCTTAATTTATATTACAATGCTGGTAAAATACACTTCTTGATGATGAGTATGGAGTGCAAATGAACTCATTGTGTATCCTATACTCACAGGATGAGTATAGGGTACACAATGAACTACCACTCACATGATGGGTTTGGGTTGCATAAGAAACTATCGCACAGAGGATGAGTATGGAGAGCAAAGTAAATAAAGATTCACACGATGAGAAAGGGTTGCACAATGTCCTATGACTCTCAGGATGAGTATGAGGTACAATAAACTACAGGTCACAGGATAAGTATGGGTTGCACAATAAATTGCCACAGAGGATGAGTATGGGGTGCACAAACTACTGGTAACAGGATGAGTATGGGTTACACAATAAATTACCACACAGAGGATGAGTATGGGGTGCACATAAATAAAGACTCACAGGATGAATATGGGGTGCACAATAAATTACCACACAGAGGATGAGTATGGGGTGCACGTATATAAAGACTCACAGGATGAGTATGGAGTGCACGTAAATAAAGACTCATAGGATGAGTATGGGATACACAATAAACTACTACTCACAGGACGAGTCTATGACATTCGTGCTCTGTATCAGGGTAACTAAAATACAACTCTGTTTCCAAAATAAATACTTTAATGACAAATATCTGCAAATATATTTTATGTTTCCAATTTTCTGATGATATAGAACATATCATATATATATATATATATATATATATATATATATATATATATATATATATATATATATATATATATATATATATATAAATAAGCCTATGCTTGGTTAAACCACAAGTGAAGATTAACAATCTTTGGACAACACCCACCAGTGGGCCTCGAACCCAGAAAGCACAACTACCTTCCAGTAGCTGCCATAACTAATACGCCTTAACCCACTACACCATCAGACCCTTAAAAGAAGTAGAGACTTCGAGATATATATACACCTCAAATATCTCCACTTCCAAGGGCACTAGACAAGTGAGAGGTTACTATGCGTTTTTCATCAAGCCACTGTTAATGTGGAAGAACTCGTGTCCATGCTATAAGCCTATACTTGCTTAAACCACAAGTGAAGATTAAAGTGATGGTGTAGTGGGTTAAGGCGCACTAGTTATGGCAGCTACTGGAAGGTAGTTGTGCTTTCTGGGTTCGAGGCCAATGGTGGGTGTTGTCCAAAGATATTATATATATATATATATATATTAGTATATTTTGGTAGCAGTCTTTCCTGTAGACATATATTATTAAATATGACCGAAAAAGTAAGATTAATAATTCTAACACGAATTTTCTCAATCTTTCGTACATTTCTTTTCACTGCTGGAGGTAAATCAAAAATCAATTCTCCAAAATTCATTTTTATTTCTAGTCTGACGCGACACGAGCGCGTTTCGTAAAACTTATTACATTTTCAAAGACTTTAGTTCACAAATACACAACTGAATAGAACTTACGCATCTCCGATTTTATATCTACATTTGAGTGAGGTGGAAGGGGTGATGTGGCATTAACACAAGACAGAACAAGATGTGGTATTAATAGGGTATTAATTTCATCAACACAAGACAGAACAAGAGTATTAATAGGGTATTAATTTCATCAACACAAGACAGAACACGAAACAATGGATATTGAATAGAAGTGTTTGTAGAAAGCCTATTGGTCCATATTTCTTGATGCTTCTATATTGGAGCGGAGTCTTGAGGTGGGTAGAATATAGTTGTGCATTAATTGGCTGTTGATTGCTGGTGTTGACTTCTTGATGTGTAGTGCCTCGCAAACGTCAAGCCGCCTGCTATTCCTATGTTTGCTAAGGAAACAAACATAGGAATGTGCCTAAATGCCAACAGCGACTGCCCAGACAGGTACAAGAGGAGTGTTGTTAACGCATATGTCGACCGTGCTCTCAGCCACAGCTCAGAATGGAAGCAAGTCGACGAAGAACTCTGTAGGGTAAGGCAGGTCCTAGTCAATAACGGCTTCTCCAATGGTTTCGTCGAAGACATCATAAGAAGGAAAGTGAAAAGCCATGCAACCTCTGAAGAGACAACTAACACAACACCTATGCCCCCTATTAGACTATTTTACAGGAACTTCTTTTCCACAGCTCATTAAACGGAGGAAAGGGTCCTGAAAGATATTGTTAATAGAAACGTTATCCCTACAGACAAAAATCAGAGGATACAACTGACGATTTACTATAAAACCAGAAAAACGGCCAGCCTACTCATGAGAAACTCTCCAGACACAAAACAGAACGCTTTAAAAGAGACTAACGTCGTCTATGCCTTCAAATGCCCTCTTGGGGACTGTAAGCTCCAAAAAACCCAGTATATAGGCAAGACAACAACATCTCTTTCTAGGCGTTTAACGATGCATAAGCAACAGGGCTCCATTAAGGAACATATAATCTCTTCCCACAACCAAACCATCGCCAGAGAAATCCTAGTAAACAACACAGAAATCATCGATAGATACAGCGATAGCAGGCAGCTTGACGTTTGCGAGGCACTACACATCAAGAAGTCAACACCAGCAATCAACAGCCAATTAATGCACAACTATATTCTACCCACCTCAAGACTCCGCTCCAATATAGAAGCATCAAGAAATATGGACCAATAGGCTTTCTACAAACACTTCTATTCAATATCCATTGTTTCGTGTTCTGTCTTGTGTTGATGAAATTAATACCCTATTAATACTCTTGTTCTGTCTTGTGTTGATGAAATTAATACCCTATTAATACCACATCTTGTTCTGTCTTGTGTTAATGCCACATCACCCCTTCCACCTCACTCAAATGTAGATATAAAATCGGAGATGCGTAAGTTCTATTCAGTTGTGTATTTGTGAACTAAAGTCTTTGAAAATGTAATAAGTTTTACGAAACGCGCTCGTGTCGCGTCAGACTAGAAATAAAAATGAATTTTGGAGAATTGATTTTTGATTTACCTCCAGCAGTGAAAAGAAATGTACGAAAGATTGAGAAAATTCGTGTTAGAATTATTAATCTTACTTTTTCGGTGATATTTATTAATATTAATATTAATATATATATATATATATATATATATATATATATATATATATATATATATATATATATAATATTATATATATATATATATATATATATATATATATATATATATATATATATATATATATATATATATATATATATATATATATATATATATAGGGGGTCAATGTATCTCTCTGAATTACATAATTTTTCAGAATTGTGACGCCTGTATTGCCCGCCTGGCAGAACACTGATGCAGTGTAAGTTTTCATGTGTCCGGACACCGGCGATGGTGTGGTATTGGCTATTTATTTAACCATATCATGGCTTTCATTTAAGATATATTTTCCTTGAAATGTAGTCACAGTATCGTCTACATTTGTGTTTATGCTGACATATAGACCTTTAATGTTACTTTGCATATATGCAAATGAATTACACAATTGATTGGCTTGTTTGCAGGCCTTCACACTCCCCGAGGTAGCCATCACGTAACTTTAAAAAGGCATATATCTTCACTTTCACTTTAGTTATATTTATGCTAAAGTATTAACATGCAGCTTATATTTCTATCTTTATTATGACATGGAAAACTTCGTTTATTACAATGTCTAGATTAAATTAGCATTGATCTTCGAAAGATCATAGTTCCCATCAATAGGGAAAGCGTTGGCCAAGGCCAAGAAACCTTGTTTAAAATATGAATGTTTTTCCTCTCTAATAAGATATAATCTCTATGATGGATTCACAAAAACTATTTTATCTCTGCCTTTCTGATAACATATACAAATATAAGTTTTATTTGTTAATCTCTATTAATTAAGCAATATATCTTGCACCAAGTGAAGCCTATATCTTGCACCAAGTGTAGCCACTATAGGTGTGAAGTGAAGACGTGAAGCCACTATATAGTAAGCTTCAGTGTTCAATGAACGAAAAGGACATGAGTAGTTTAAGTAGTGAACACATACAAACAAATACCGTTAGTATCTATATAACAAAATGATTGTCCTGTAGAATTGATTTAACTTCCACACACATTATTTTAAATAAATATTAAATGTTTTGTGGCTATTTATGAAAGATATTATTACAAATACCCATTCTACTTGTTAATATCATTACTGTAATTAAATTTGCGACAATTTGAGCAAAGAAGTGTGACGACTGGATCACTATGTACAGGAGGCTGATATGGCAGCAAACACTCTCCCAGCGACCATATATCTTGGATAAGTCACTTGGACCGTCGACTTCCTATGGCGTCACCTGCTACATATTTACTTCTAATTTCAATATGAAATTACATTATTTCAGCGTAAAAATAGGTTTGATCATGTTCTATGTGCAGCACCAACATTACAGTAAGTAAATATACCACATTTCTTCATTACTTACGTAATGCTAGGAGGATTTGGGTAGATTTGAGTATATTTGGATAATTCTACGGACCGATCTGTCCAGGGTCAGAGCTCGGCTATTATAAAAGTACATGTATTTTCACTTTGAATTTAAATATGCCCATAGTAAGGCATTTAAAATGAAGCTTATATTTCTATCTTTCTTGTGACATATAAAATTCTTACGTTTATTAAGGAATCTGCGTGAAATAGGGATTGTTCTGAGATGAATGCTGCGAGTTTCGAGCTTGACGAATGATGAAAATGCCACTTTTATACAACTACAAATATCTTTGGTTTTACTTAAAATATTTGTCTGGTAGAGGTTTTACATATACATCGCGCTTCTGTCTTTCTTCTGACTAATAAATAATTTTGGTTCAATAAGTTATCAAGATGTTTTCAACAATATTCTTTCGGAGTTCGTCTACTCCAACATGGGTGACCATTTTGAAAACACGATACATGGATTAACCCATCCCATAGTTGGGTCAGTTTCCATTATGGTTCAGAACAATTAGACGGACACCTCATGAGGTTTGTGACCCGAGTGCACTAACATGTGACGCTTCACATTTCCAAGATGCCTGAATCTCCTCCCACACTCTGGACACTCATGAGGTTTATGACCTGAGTGCACTAACATGTGATGCTTCATACTGTAAAGATGACTGAATCTCCTCCTACACTCTGGACACTCATGAAGTTTGTGACCTGAGTGCACTAACATGTGACGCTTCATATATCCAAGAAGACTGAATCTCTTCCCACACTCTGGACACTCATGAGGTTCATGACCTGAATGAACTAACACATGACCTATTAGAGTTCTACGGTCTTTATATTTTTTGCCACACTCAGCACATTCAAAAGGTTTTTTATCTGTATGCACCATCCTGTGTCTCTTCATATATTCAAGAAGACTGAATCTCTTCCCACACTCTGGACACTCATGAGGTTCATGACCTGAATGAACTAACAAATGACCTATTAGAGTTTTACGTTTTTTATATTTTTTGCCACACACAGCACATTCAAAAGGTTTTTTATCCATATGCAGTATCCTGTGTTTCTTCATATATCTAAGAAAACCGAATCTCTTCCCACACTCTGGACACTCATGAGGTTTAATACCTGAATGCACTAATAAGTGAGTCTTCATATATCCAAGACGACTGAATCTCTTCCCACACTCTGGACATTCATGAGGTTTGTCACCTGAATGCACTAATATGTGATGTAATATTTCTTCACGTCTTTTAAATTTTTTGCCACACTCAGCACACTCAAAAGGTCTTTTATCCGTATGCACTATCCTGTGTTTCTTCATATATCCAAGAAAACTGAATCTCTTCCCACACTCTGGACACTCATGAGGTTTATGACCTGAATGTCTTTTATCCGTATGCACTATCCTGTGTCTCTTCATATTTCCAAGTTGACTGAATCTCTTCCCACACTCTGGACACTCATGAGGTTTATGACCTGAATGTCTTTTATCCGTATGCACTATCCTGTGTCTCTTCATATTTCCAAGTTGACTGAATCTCTTCCCACACTCTGGACACTCATGAGGTTTATGACCTGAATGCACTACTAACATGTGAGTCTTCATATTTCCAAGGCGATTGAATATCTTCCCACACTCTGGACACTCATGAGGTTTGTCACCTGAATGCACTAATATGTGATGTACTATATTATCACGGCTTTTAAATTTTTTACCACACTCAGCACATTCAAAAGGTCTTTTATCCGTATGCACTATCCTGTGTTTCTTCATATTTCCAAGTTTACTGAATCTCTTCCCACACTCTGGACACTCATGAGATTTATGACCTGAATGCACTAACATGTGACGCTTCATATATCCAAGACTGAATCTCTTCCCACACTCTGGACACTCATGAGGTTCATGACCTGAATGAACTAACACATGACCTATTAGAGTTTTACGCGTTTTATATTTTTTGCCACACTCAGCACATTCAAAAGGTTTTTTATCCGTATGCACCATCCTGTGTTTCTTCATATATCCAAGAACACTGAATCTCTTCCCACACTCTGGACACTCATGAGGTTTATGACCTGAATGCACTAACATGTGAGTCTTCATATTTCCAAGGCGATTGAATATCTTCCCACACTGAGGGCACTGGTGAGTCTTCATCTTTATGATAGCTGCAGTTTGTGTGAATTTTCTTCTCCTGATGATGGTTAACCGTCAACGTTGACGGTTAGGCACGACTTTGAGTGTTGTTTAAGTTAGACTTGATGTGGGCACTTGGCGGTCAATGGTGGTGCTTCTTCTTTATGATAGATGCAGTTTGTGTGAAGGTTTTATGCTCCTGCCTGTTCACTGCCGACAAAATGGCGCCCGAGTCCCGACGCTCATACAAGTGTTCCAATGTTTCTTCCATATATCTTATTTTTCCTTCTTCATATATTTGGCTTGTAATTGGATTTCTTCATTGATCAGTATTAATTTTGCTCATCATCTCCAATGAAACACTGTACTTGTAACTCTCTCTTATTCATAATACCATACGATTATATACTTTTTGAAGGAATCAGTTCTCTCCAGGTGGATGGGATACAAGTATTATCGTACACAAGACGATTGTCCTGCGGATTTTGGAACCTATTCAAATTCAAATGTTTATTTAGGTAAAATACATACATACAAGGGTGATACAAAAATTGATGAATTATAGATAAAGCTAGTACATACAATGCCTAAAGCCATTATTACGCAAAGCGTTTCGGGCAGGAAAAACACTAAAGACTAAAACTTAATACTAATTGAGATTAAAGTATAAAATGTGTTGAGAAAATATAAAAAATAAAAAATGGCAGAAAAAAGCAAAAATACAATTTGGTCGACAGACAGCATTGTTTAAAAATAACAGACATGCGTTGACATTAAAGGGGTAAGGTAGGTTACAGGGAGTTAATTTATTTATTTATTTATTTATTTATGCATATACAAGAATGTACATAAGGAATGTGAGGATACAATTATGGTAATTACAGTCTTGTAAAGCCACTAGCACGCGCAGCGTTTCGGGCAGGTCCTTAATCTAAGAAAATTTTAAGGAGGTAAATACTTGCAAAATTTATAGACAAAAAAATGATAACAGATTACATGGAATGAAAAAAAAAAAAAGATGAGAGAAAATTATAGGTACAGTATATTAAAGCACATAGGTAGCTATGATTGATTGCAATGACAGCTTAAAATGGTAGTTGACAACAAATTGGTAGGCACAATACAGCAGAAACAATATAAGATTGATTGCAATGACAGCTTGAATGGTAGTTGACAAAAATTGGTAGTCACAATACAGCATATGGCTAGCACATAAAAGAAGACAGCAATGAACACAATGATAAGGTTGTTTGATATTACATAAAAATTAGGAGATTGGGTACCACTAGGTACAGAGCAAATTTAAAGCTCAGTGTAGGAAACTAAATAGATGAAGTTAGGTACTTTTTGGTTTTGCTTTTAAATAAGGCAAAAGTTTTACAGTTTTTCAATTCACTAGGGAGTGAGTTCCATAGACTAGGTCCCTTAATTTGCATAGAGTGTTTACACAGATTAAGTTTGACCCTGGGGATATCAAAGAGATATTTATTTCTGGTGTGGTGATAATGGGTCCTATTACATCTGTCCAGGGAGAGTTTCAGAGCATGGTTTGCATTTAAGAACAGGGTTTTGTAAATGTAGTTGACACAAGAGAATGTGTGGAGGGAGTTAATATTTAGCAAGTTTAGAGATTTAAACAAGGGAGCTGAGTGTTGTCTGAAAGCAGAGTTAGTTATTATTCTGATAGCAGATTTTTGCTGTGTGATGATGGGCTTAAGGTGGTTTGCAGTGGTAGACCCCCATGCACAGATACCATAATTAAGATAGGGGTAGATTAGTGCATAATATAGTGAGAGGAGAGCAGAGTTAGGAACATAATATCTGATTTTGGAGAGTATACCAACTGTCTTAGAGACTTTCTTAGTTATGTGTTGAATGTGGGTGCTGAAATTGAGTCTCTTGTCTAGGAATAGGCCAAGAAACTTGCCATCATTTTTATTACTGATGTTAATGTTGTCTATCTGTAGCTGAATTGCATTTGATGATTTGCTTCAAAATAAGATGTAGTAAGTCTTTTCGATGTTTAATGTTAGTTTGTTCGTTGACATCCATAAGTGGACTTTTTTTAATTCATTATTCACAACATTATTTAGTGTATGTGGGTTGAGGTTTGAGTAGATAAGGGTAGTATCGTCAGCAAACAATATAGGTTTGAGAATATTAGAGACATTAGGCAGATCGTTTATATATATAAGAAATAGAAGAGGTCCTAAGATGCTGCCCTGTGGCACTCCAACGGTAATTGGTAGAGCAAAGAAGTTGTATCATTGATGGTTACATATTGGTGTCTGTCACTAAGATAGGATCGGATGTAGTCAAGGGCAAGGCCTCGGATTCCATAATGCTGGAGTTTAAATAAGAGGTAGTTGTGATTAACAGTATCAAAGGCTTTTCTTAGGTCAATGAAGAGTCCAATCGGAAACTCATTTTTGTCAAGGGCTGAGTAGATAATGTCAAGGAGACTAATGATTGCATCATTGGTACTCTTTTGGGACCGGAAGCCAAACTGGCAGGGGCTGAGTATGTCGAATTTTACGAGGTAGGAATAGAGCTGTTTGTAAATAATTTTTTCAAATATTTTTGATAGAATGGGTAGATTTGATATTGGTCTATAATTGTTTATGTCCGCCGGATTGCCTCCTTTATGGACTGGCGTTACTCTTGCTTTTTTGAGGATATCAGGGAAGGTGTGATACTCTATAGATTTGTTGAACAGTAGTGCTATGGGTGGGGCAAGGGCATGGGAGGCTCTCTTGTACACAATGGACGGAATTTCACTGGTGTTCCCTGCCTTGGTTTTTAGAGAGTGTATGATGGACACAACATCTGCCGGGCTGATTGGTGAAAGGAGAAGAGAGTTTGGATAGCTGCCTGAGAGATATGTGTTAATATGTGTCTGAGTCTGTGGGATTTTACTGGCAAGATTAGCACCAACCGATGAAAAGAAACTATTAAATTCATTTGCCATTTCTAAATCAGTTGACGGTATATCCCCATCCTTGTAGAGTTTTATTTGGTTATGTGAGTGTTGTTTAGTTCCTAGGATACTAGAGATAGTTTTCCAAGTGTTTTTCATGTTACCTTTTGCTTCATTGAATCTATTCACATAATATGCAAGTTTTGCCTTTCTTATGATACTGGTAAGCATTGATGAGTACCTTTTAGCTACTTCCCTTGAAACTAGGCCAATCCTAACTTTCTTTTCATATTCATGTTTCTTGTTGATTGAGTTGAGAATGCCATTTGTGAGCCATGGATTGTTTAATCTTTTGTCAGTTATTTGCTTTGTAAGAAGGGGACAATGAAGGTTGTAGAGGCTTAGAGTTTTGGAGAGGAAGAGGTTAGCTAATGAATTTATATCATGGGTATTATTGAATTCAGAATCCCAGTTAATATTGTGAAGTGCCTCTGTAAGATTGTCTAAAGCTGATTCACTGTGTAGCCTAAATGAAAATTTCTTGCTTTTTGGTGGTGTTATGTCCATGTTCGCTATGAGAAAGGTAGGATAGTGGTCAGTTGTTCTGTCGTAGATTATACCAGATACAAGGGGAGCTGTTATGTTTGTCCATATGTGGTCCAAGGTAGTGGCTGATGTTTGAGTGACTCGGGTAGGTTTGGTGATAGTGGGGATTAGCATACAGGAGTTCATGCTGTTAAGGAAATAGTCAACTTGAGAGCAGTTTTGTTGACCCAGGTCAATATTAAAGTCTCCTCCCAGAATGATGTGGTTTTTGTTGAGATTGTTGTTTATAATAAGATTCCTTAGGTTGTCTGAGAAAGAAGCTATGTTAGTATTAGGAAATCTATAGATGGCTCCAATAGTCAAAGAGGATTTAAGGGATTTAATTGTAAACTGAGCAAAAGTATATTCACAGTAGTCATCTCTGTCACTAATAACACTGTTGCAGATAAATGTATCTCGGTAATATATAGCTGTGCCACCACCTTTTTTATTAGGCCTACAGTTATGAATGGCTTTATAACCAGCTAAGTTGTAGAGTTGGGTATAGTCTTTATTTAGCCAAGTTTCTGTTAAAATAATGAACGATAGGTTAGTACCTAGTGCTGTGAGTAGTGCATTTAAATCGTCAAAATGTTTACCAAGTGATCTAACATTTTGGTTATAAACTGATAGATAGGTGCTATTTTGGAGTTTGTTTTTAGCCTGGTGTGCTGTGAAATACTTACAATAATGATGATCAATGTGCTGGTTGGTATAGATATGAGACAGAAGATTTTGATCAGGATCAATATCAGTGTGCATAGAGATGCAGAGGGATCACGATACAAGATACACGATAAAGCAAAACACAAGAATAAAAGCAGATACAATAAAATAGTAACAATTTAGAAGTAAAATAAAGATCCAATAGATAGCCAGGGAGGACACAGAAGTTACATAAAATAAAACACAAAAAATCAGTAGAGACTGACAATATAAATGTAAAATAAAAAATAATAAGAAAAATAATAATAATCATAAAAAAATGATCTTGAAGATAATTAGCTTAGTAATGGTTAATTAACAGGGTAATAAAAAGCCCTAGGTTTAGTGACAAGGGGATTAACTAAGAACAAATAATTAAGAGTATAAAACAGGCAAAGATGACAAACAAAAAATAAAGTAAAAATTAAAATAAAAATAAAAATAAACACCTTTGGAAAGGAAAGGCAGAGCTTAAGTACACTTTGGTTGTATGTGAGACTACAAATTATGTTCTGGTTATTCAGCTGATATCCCACAGTCATCCAGGAAAGAAGTGAGGTGTGCCTCAGTGGTTATGACATAAGTTTTTCCAGAGTCAGTCTTCCTAGCTATTATTTTACCATCGCGCACAAAACAATGTTAATTAGGTAGTGCTTAGTTTTTATCTTAAACTGAGAGAGGTACAGTCTTTAACATGGTTGGGAAGGTCATTCCACATTCTGAGTCCCTTGATTTGTAGAGCATTTCTAGTTTGATTATCTCGAACTCTTGGAATATCATAAAGGTATTTGTTTCTGGTGTGGTGGACATGGGTTCTGTTACAGCCTTCAATGAAGCTTTTAAGGTCAAGATTGGCATTACATTTCAGCGTTTCATATATATATATATTTTTTTTTTTAAATTTTGTGAGGGTACCACCTCTGGTGCCAATGTGGGGACCCATAGCCTCGGAGAAGAAAATAAAAAGTATTCATATATATATATATATATATATATATATATATATATATATATATATATATATAGATGAGCTCCTCAGGTCAATATTCAGGAAGGCGCTCAACCTAGATTTAGATGACAGTCAGTGGGACCAAGCAACACTACCAGTGAGATTTGGAGGGATAGGCATACGAAAGGCAACTGAGGTAGCACTTCCAGCATTCTTATCCTCATGTACAGCAGCCAACGAATTGGTAGGGCAGATCCTACCAGAGCGTATGAGAGAGACAGCGGGAACTCATGATCAAACGTTCATCGAAGCAGCCAGACAATGGGACACCATTGCACACCCTCAACCCCGACCACAAGTCCCAAAAGACCACAAGCAG
Organism: Procambarus clarkii; assembly: GCF_040958095.1. NCBI lineage: Eukaryota > Metazoa > Arthropoda > Malacostraca > Decapoda > Cambaridae > Procambarus > Procambarus clarkii. Next base: position 12,849,391 of record NC_091180.1, on the reverse strand, counting down.
GCCCACTGGGATAGCGCCATAATGGAAAAGACTGTCACAGCAATGATTGACAATGCTGATGCTGAAAACAAAGCCCGCCTCCTAGCGGTAACAGCACCCCACGCCGGGGATTTTCTATTTGCTGTGCCCAATGCAGCCCTGGGAACTCGCCTCAGTCATGACGCTCTCCGCATTGGAGTTGCCCTTCGCCTTGCCGCCCCGATCCTCACCGAACATAGGTGCATCTGCGGAACTGCGATGGCAGACCAATATGGTCGTCATGGTCTGGTATGTCGTAAATCACAGGGTAAAATTGCAAGACATGAAGAAGTCAACGACATCATCAAGAGGAGCCTCGCCACAGCCCGCTGCCCGGCACAAAGAGAACCACACTTATCCAGACCTAACGACCCTCAGAAGCGCCCTGATGGGGTCACCTTGCTACCTTGGAAGGATGGTAAGCAAGTGGTATGGGACTACACGTGCGCTGCCACACTGGCCAGTACCTACCTCCACTACAGCACACGTGAAAGCGGTGGTGCTGCTTCTTTCAGGGAATCGCAGAAAATTATTAAATACAGAGGTCTAGCACACTGCTACAGCTTTGTTCCGATCGGCTCGGAGACCCTCGGTTCGTGGGGAAAATGTGCATTGAAGTTCCTGAAGGAATTGGGGGACAAATTGATCAGCGCTACAAAAGACCAGAGAGCAAAAAGTTTCTTGTTCCAGCGCCTCAGTGTTGCGATTCAGAGGGGAAATGCCTGTTGCGTCTTGGGCACTAGTCCAACTTCAGAGGAATTCGAAGAAGTGTTTGACTTGCAACAATGATCGAACCCGTCTGTGACATTCATCAATGTTTCCCATTGTTGTGTTCTTCAAGAGATCCATAACCTTTAAGCACCTTTTTGCATTATTATTTTTGTATCAACCCATGTATATCTTGTAACCATCAAATGCATAATAAAGCACAAAAAATATTCAAGGAAGGGGGTGGTAGGAGAAAAGCACACAGAAACTGTATTGGAGGGGATCTAAACATTCCCTCTAATGCGTTATGCGTGGTTTCCTCCGAGGCTATGGGTCCCCCTTCTTCCAGCTAGAGGTGGTACTCCCTTCCTATATATATATATATATATATATATATATATATATATATATATGAATGAAAACTCACACCCCAGAAGTGACTCGAACCCATACTCCCAGGAGCAAAGCAACTGGTAACTACAGGGCGCCTTAATCCACTTGGATTAAGGCGCCCTGTAGTTACCAGTTGCTTTGCTCCTGGGAGTATGGGTTCGAGTCACTTCTGGGGTGTGAGTTTTCATTCGCATATAGTCCTGGGGACCATTCAGGCTTGTTCGCATATATATATATTGTGACGATAATCTCCTTCAAGAGATTGAGCCTGCTCTTCCCTCCACAATTACGTCGTTGTGGTTATATAAAACGACTACGGAAGACATGTCCAACAACGACAACAACACCAGCAAGGCTTGCCAGGGTGAGCAAAAACGTATGCAGCCAGCCACCTGTTCGAACCCAAACCACCAAACTACATGTTGATCGCTGCCGGCTCCGCTGATTGGTCGCCGGTCTGGCTGCACCTGCACTCGCCCCCCCATACTACTTGATGTCTGGGGTCGCCCCAACCTCGGACTTCAGAATATTCAGTGCTCTCGTTGTCACCACTCCTCCCGGCTAGACGCTAGCGTGTACTGAGAGAAGTGGTGGCTTAAAGCCAATATTCCAGCTCCTCCCATTTACTTTTGTATTGCACTTCTTGTTATTTTGCCTTAACGTAACTTTTCATTGTGTCATCTAATTATTCTTATTATTTTGATTGATTTTATTATAAGAATTTGTTTGTGCATTTTATTCATGTTTTGATTTAATTAACGTAATTAAAATTTCATTGTTAAAGTTTACTTGTGTTTTGTGTGTCTTCTCCTTACCTTACCACAGACGAAGTTCCAGTTTTTTCTATTTTTTTTTATAACTATGTGACGAGGCCATACCCCTAGCCTTAAACAGCCGAACACCAACGCGTTACCGTCACAAGTTATATGGGGGCCTGTCCTAGGAGCTTCACTCAGGTACTGGTGCCAAGTGGTAATTTATGGTAAGCGTATTTAACTTTGTTAACGTAGCTTTACTATTTTTCATTCAATTTCATTTTTTATAAGGTGCGGTGTATTGTGCATTACGAGAGTAACATATAGTGAAGGTGAGACAACTTTGGATTACGTGGTGACTGTAGGCCGCAGTCATACTCTTAATTGGTCATCTCTCCCTCCGTGTTATTACTCGTGTTTACCATCTATGTCCCTTGAATATTTCTCATTCTGACAGATCATCATATTGGTACCCTGGTACTGTGGTCTGCCCCGGGTCAAGAGTACCCAATCTTCTGCAATCTGACTGTAGGAGGACAAAGAGGGCCATAGTTCCTCTAGCTCGAACTTTAGTTGCTGAATTGGGACCTCAGCAGCAGTTCTCGTCACCAGTTGAGACCTCGCACCCCTACACGTCAGTCAGAGATGATGATACATACAACGGTAGGGAATTAGCTTATTTTTTCAGAGCACAAAAGTTCGCTAATTCTGTAAGTATCATATTAAATTCAGTAGGAAAAACTTGCTTTATGTCCTATAGAGACTTGGCAAGGTATGCCTACATCCTTCGACTACCAATTTTACTTTTGAAGCATTTAACTGTTTCATTTGTTTTCGAAACTTTGTTTCATTTGTTAGTAGGATTTTCTTGCCCTTATTCTCTTACATGAGTACCGGGTACAAGATTTCCTGCGCCCTTGATTTAATTTAATCATTTAACATCTTTTACTTAACTTTAATTGTTAAAGATCACACAGGATAGGTACCAGTTGCCACGTTGTCCTGTTTCTGACATTCACTATTGAATATTCGTGTACCTTTATTTGCTAATTTCACCATGTTTCGTCTCCAAGCTTTCCGTACAAATCCAGCAGGTGAAATAGGGACTTTAAGTCGTGCCAAGAGGACTGAATTACAAACTCTTGCACATGAGTATCAACTAGAAGTTCCCTACCAAGCCAACAAAAATGACCTACACAACCTGTTGCTGGATTACTATTAAGAGCAAGGTAAGATAGACTCTGAAACTCATGAAACTTACTATATTGCAGGAAAAACTGATTTGGCAACGATGAAACTCCAATTGGAACTGGCCAAGATTGAACGTGAGCAGCAAAGGGAAGCCCGCGAACAGCAAAGGGAAGCAGCTGCTTTGAGGGAAGAACAAGAACGAGAAATCACCCTCAGAGAACGTGAAGCTGCCTTGAGGAGAGAAGAACATGAACGTGGACTCGCCCTCCAGGAACGTGAGGTTGCACTACTCCAGGAGCGGGAACGAGTACAGCTTGAAACCAAACGACGCGAGTTGGAGATGCAACGCGAACATGACAAGCAACAAGCGACTCTGGCTCTAGAGTGTCGTCAACGCGAAATCGCCTTGGAAACTTCCCACTTCACTCAACGCCAACAAGCTACTGCCAATCTTCCCGTCAGTTTTAATATATCACATGCAAGTAAGTTAATGCCATCCTTTGTAGAAGCAGAAGTTGATGTGTTTTTCACCACCTTTGAAACCCTTGCTAATCAACTCAGTTGGCCTGTCGACCAATGGGCCACACTTCTCAGAGTCCATCTTACAGGTAGAGCTGCAGTCACACTCAGTACTTTGGCGTCTGAGAATGACTACCACACTCTGAAACAAGCAGTGTTAGACGCCTACCTCCTCTCTACTGAAAGTTATAGAAGGAAATTCCGTGACCACCTGAAGGCAAGTACCACTACCTTCCTTGAGTTTGCTAACACGAAACGGAGGTATTTCATGAAATGGCTGGAAGCAGCACATGTCTCTACTTTTGCAGAACTCGTCAACCTGATGCTTGTTGAAGAATTCTTGAGACGTGTGCCACCTCCTGTCCGCCTCTACTTAGCAGATAAAGAAGAAACCGACTACCTGAAGTGTGCTAAGTCGGCTGACACTTACAGCCTCATCCACCGGCTGACACCTGAACCATCCTCCAGTAAGAAGTCGTGGTACAGTTACGAGAAGGTGAGCCCCGATCAAGCTGGTTCACAACTGTACTGCAAGTATTGTAGACTCTATGGACATACCATAGACAAGTGTGGTAAGTCTCAATACAAGGGAACCACTGACCAACAAAGACCCAAACCAACTCCTCCTAAGTCCGGTAAGCCTGTGATGAATGTTGGTGTTAATGTTAATGATCTTTCTCTTTTCAGTAACCACCTGTATACTGGAACTGTCTCTGCCAACGGTTCAAATCCGGAGGGACGTTTCAAATTGAAGATCTTGAGGGACACAGCGGCTCTACAATCGATCATCTTGAAGTCGGCTGTGCCCAACATAGTCTACACCGGGGAAACAGTCTTCATCACTGACCTCACTGCTACCACTCCATACCCTCTCGCCAGAGTCCACCTGGATTGTCCCTACGTGAACAGAGAAGTCCAAGTCGCCGTCAGGGAAAAGCCTTTTCCCATGCCTGGAGTGCAACTTCTCCTAGGCAACGACTTGGCAGAAGACCTGCAACCGACCAACCTGATCGTCATGGACAAACCCCAGGTGTGTAACTCTGTGCCAATGAACCCTATTCTTGAGTATGTTCCAGCAGAGGTTCAAGAGAGTGATGAAGTTTCTCCTCCGGTTCTCGTGACCACCCGTGCACAAGCCGCACGTCCACAGCCAGCTGACTCTACTGCTACCGCTGTCCCTCAAGACCCTCAGAAACTCCCCCCGCATCTGACCAAGTTGGAGTTCCGTAAGTTGCAGAGGGAAGATCTTACTTTAACACCATTGTTTTTCCAGGCTGAGACTCAACCCGACAGTATTCCTGGGTTCTTCCTAGAGAACGACTTGCTCTACCGCAGATATAGACCCAGTAAACTGAAGGAGGAGGACGATTGGGCCAACATCGAACAACTAGTGATTCCCACCAGCCTGCGGCCCACTATTCTACACCTGGCCCACGGAGCATTCTCCCACTACGGCTTCAACAAGACTTACCATGGGATTCGTCAAGACTACTACTGGCCAGGTATGGTAAACAACGTCAAACAGTACGTAAAACAGTGTCATACATGTCAGATGGCAGGCAAACCGAACGTCTCCATTCCCAGAGCACCACTGATTCCCATACAGGTGCCTGCGGAACCTTTCCACAGACTCATAATAGACTGTGTTGGTCCTTTACCTCGGACCAGTTCAGGTAACGCCTACATCCTAACCATCCTGTGTCCTACCACCAGATTTCCCATAGCAGTTCCAGTGAAGAACATCACGGCTGCTACGGTTATCAAACATCTATTGAAGATCTTCACTCAATACGGATTTCCCAGGGAGATTCAAAGTGACTGTGGCACCAACTTCACCAGTGATCTCTTCAAAAGGACACTGGAGGAGTTCAACATCAAACAGGTATTGTCCAGCCCCTATCATCCTGCTTCACAGGGTTCTCTTGAACGTAGTCATCAGACCATCAAAGCACTCTTGAAAAAGTTTTGTAGTGAAACCTCGAAGGATTGGGACAAGCAGATTGACCTTATAATGTGTATTTTCAGAAGTCTCCCCAATGAGTCCCTAGGAGTATCTCCTTATGAGATGCTCTACGGCCGTAAGTGCCGTACTCCCCTTAAGGCTTTCAAAGACTCTCTCAGAGATGCCACCTTCAGTGAGCATCAGAATGTGCCCCAGTTTCTTCAAAACCTTCAGCACATTCTAGAGAGAGTCCACCGCTTTGCCCATGATAATCTATTGAAAGCCCAGGTGAGAATGAAGACTCATTACGACCAGACCAGCAAAGTAAGAAAATTCAAGCCGGGAGACTTCGTCCTTGCCTATTTTCCTATCCCAGGTTCACCTTTACAAAACAAATTTTCAGGACCCTACTGTGTCAAAGAGTGCAGAAGCAACAACACTTACGTCATAGAGACTCGAGATAGGCGGCGGAAGACCCAGCTGTGCCACGTCAACCTCCTGAAGCAATATAATGGTACTCCTCCCACTGTCTTGACTAACTATTCCACATTCACAGAACCCTACATCCACAGTGAGACCTTCCCAGCTTCTTCTCCCAAAAGCACTGACAAGGAGTCGGCGCTTTCTAATTCTGAAATCCTTAATGATCTTCCCAAATGCTTTCAGGATAATAATCGTGCTCCTATGCCCTCTTCTAATTCCACTCTCACCTCGTCAGATAAGCCCTTCATCCTCCATGTCGACGCCAATGGTACCGACGATGGTGGTGTCGTGATGCAGCAACGAGGCGAGAAGAATACACCTGTCAGCGACTACTGCTACAAGGAACGACGGAACAATTGGCAAGGAGCTACTCTTCCTCATCCTGAAGCTTCAGCACTTCACTCCACCCCTGAAAAGTGCTCGGTCCACCATCAACACGGACCACACCACCCTACACCTCCTGCAGCACGCCCCCTTCTCATCTCAACGTCTTCTACTATGGGCTTGCTAACTGCAGAAATTCAACCTGGAGACACGCTATACCAAGAGTCTGACAACATCTTAGCCCCTGATCTCTCCAGAGTTTATGAAGTAGAAGCGACTCCATCCATTACTCCACCACATAACGACGTACTTCTTCCAGAACCGCAGGCTTCGGGGGAGAGTTGTGACGATAATCTCCTTCAAGAGATTGAGCCTGCTCTTCCCTCCACAATTACGTCGTTGTGGTTATATAAAACGACTATGGAAGATATGTCCAACAACGACAACAACACCAGCAAGGCTTGCCAGGGTGAGCAAAAACGTATGCAGCCAGCCACCTGTTCGAACCCAAACCACCAAACTACATGTTGATCGCTGCCGGCTCCGCTGATTGGTCGCCGGTCTGGCTGCACCTGCACTCGCCCCCCCATACTACTTGATGTCTGGGGTCGCCCCAACCTCGGACTTCAGAATATTCAGTGCTCTCGTTGTCACCACTCCTCCCGGCTAGACGCTAGCGTGTACTGAGAGAAGTGGTGGCTTAAAGCCAATATTCCAGCTCCTCCCATTTACTTTTGTATTGCACTTCTTGTTATTTTGCCTTAACGTAACTTTTCATTGTGTCATCTAATTATTCTTATTATTTTGATTTTATTATAAGAATTTGTTTGTGCATTTTATTCATGTTTTGATTTAATTAACGTAATTAAAATTTCATTGTTAAAGTTTACTTGTGTTTTGTGTGTCTTCTCCTTACCTTACCACAGACGAAGTTCCAGTTTTTTCTATTTTTTTTTATAACTATGTGACGAGGCCATACCCCTAGCCTTAAACAGCCGAACACCAACGCGTTACCGTCACAATATATATATATATATATATATATATATATATATATATATATATATATATATATATGTCGTACCTAGTAGCCAGAACGCACTTCTCAGCCTACTATTCAAGGCCCGATTTGCCTAATAAGCCAAGTTTTCCTGAATTAATATATTTTCTCTAATTTTTTTCTTATGAAATGATAAAGCTACCCATTTCATTACGTATGAGGTCAAGTTTTTTTATTGGAGTTAAAATTAACGTAGATATATGACCGAACCTAACCAACCCTACCTTACCTAACCTAACCTATCTTCATAGGTTAGGTTAGGTAGCCGAAAAAGTTAGGTTAGGTTAGGTAGGTTAGATAGTCGAAAAATAATTAATTCATGAAAACTTGGCTTATTAGGCAAATTGGGCCTTGCATAGTAGGCTGAGAAGTGCATTCTGGCTACTAGGTACGACATATATATATATATATATATATATATATATATGTATATGTCGTACCTAGTAGCCAGAATGCACTTCTCAGCCTACTATGCAATGCCCGATTTGCCTAATAAGCCAAGTTTTCATGAAATAATTGTTTTTCGACTACCTAACCTACCTAACCTAACCTAACTTTTTTGGCTACCTAACCTAACCTATAAAGATAGGTTAGGTTAGGTTAGGTAGGGTTGGTTAGGTTCGGTCATATATCTACGTTAATTTTAACTAAAATAAAAAAAATTGACGTCATACATTATGAAATGGGTAGTTTTATCATTTCATAAGAAAAAAATTAGAGAAAATATATTAATTCAGGAAAACTTGGCTTATTAGGCAAATCGGGCCTTGTATAGTAGGCTGAGAAGTGCGTTCTGGCTACTAGGTACGACATATATATATATATATATATATATATATATATATATATATATATATATATATATATATATATATATATATATATATATATTGTGACGGTAACGCGTTGGTGTTCGGCTGTTTAAGGCTAGGGGTATGGCCTCGTCACATAGTTATAAAAAAAAAATAGAAAAACTGGAACTTCGTCTGTGGTAAGGTAAGGAGAAGACACACAAAACACAAGTAAATTTTAACCATGAAATTTTAATTACGTTAAAGAAATAAAACATGAATAAAATGCACAAACAAATTCGTATAATAAAATCAATCAATCAAAATAATAAGAATAATTAAATGACACAATGAAAAGTTACGTTAAGATAAAATAACGAAGTGCAACACAAAATAAAGGGAAGGTGCTGGAATATTGGCTTTAAGCTACCACCTCTCTCGCTAACGTCTAGCCGGGAGGAGTGATAACCACGAAAGCACTGAATATTCTGAGGTCTGAGGTCGTGGCGACCCCAGACATCAAGTAGTATGGGGGGGCGAGTGCAGGTGCAGCCAGACCGGCGACCAATCAGCGGAGCCGGTAGCGATCAACAGGTTGTTTGGCGGTTTGAGTCTGAACAGGTGTCTCTGGCTGCAACGTTTTGCGCTCTGGCAAACCTTGGAGATGTTGTTGTCGTTGTTGGACATTTCTTCCATAGTAGTTTTATATAATTTCGACGACGTAATTGTGGAGGGAAGAGCAGGCTCAATCTCTTGAAGGAGATTATCGTCACAATATATATATATATATATATATATATATATATATATATATATATATATATATATATATATATATATATATATATATATATATATACTGTACATATATATATATATATATATATATATATATATATATATATATATATATATATATATACATATGTCGTACCTAATAGCCAGAACGCACTTCTGAGCCTACTATGCAAGGCCCGATTTGCCTAATAAGCCAAGTTTTCATGAAATAATTGTTTTTCGACTACCTAACCTACCTAACCTAGCTTTTTCGGCTACCTAACCTAACCTAACCTATAAAGAAAGGTTAGGTTAAGTTAGGTAGGGTTGGTTAGGTTCGGTCATATATCTACGTTAATTTTAACTCCAATAAAAAAAAAAATGACCTCATACATAATGAAATGGGTAGCTTTATCATTTCGTAAGAAAAAAATTAGAGAAAATATATTAATTCAGGAAAACTTGGCTTATTAGGCAAATTGGGCCATGCATAGTAGGCTGAGAAGTGCATTCTGGCTACTAGGTACGACATATATATATATATATATATATATATATATATATATATATATATATATATATATATATATATATCGTACCTAGTAGCCAGAATGCACTTCTCAGCCTACTATGCATGGCCCAATTTGCCTAATAAGCCAAGTTTTCATGAATTAATTATTTTTCGACTATCTAACCTACCTAACCTAACCTAACTTTTTCGGCTACCTAACCTAACTTATGAAGATAGGTTAGGTTAGGTAGGGTTGGTTAGGTTCGGTCATATATCTACGTTAATTTTAACTCCAATAAAAAAAAATTGACCTCATACATAATGAAATGGGTAGCTTTATCATTTCATAAGAAAAAAAAGAGAGAAAATATATTAATTCATGAAAACTTGGCTTATTATGCAAATCGGGCCTTGCATAGTAGGCTGAGAAGTGAGTTCTGGCTACTAGGTACGACATATATATATATATATATATGTCGTACCTAGTAGCCAGAACTCACTTTTTGGCCTACTATTCAAGGCCCGATTTGCCTAATAAGCCAAGTTTTCCTGAATTAATATATTTTCTCTAATTTTTTTCTTATGAAATGATAAATCAACCCATTTCATTATGTATGAGGTCAATTTTTTTTTATTGGAGTTAAAATTAACGTAGATATATGACCGAACCTAACCAACCCTACCTAACCTAACCTAACCTATCTTTATAGGTTAGGTTTGGTTAGGTAGCCGAAAAAGTTAGGTTAGGTTAGGTTAGGTAGGTTATGTAGTCGAAAAACAATTAATTCATGAAAACTTGGCTTATTAGGCAAATCGGGCCTTGCATAGTAGGCTGAGAAGTGCGTTCTGGCTACTAGGTACGACATATATATATATATATATATATATATATATATATATATATGTCGTACCTAGTAGCCAGAACGCACTTCTCAGCCTAATATGCAAGGCCCGATTTGCCTAATTAGCCAAGTTTTCATGATTTAATTGTTTTTCGACTACCTAACCTACCTAACCTAACCTAACCTAACTTTTTCGGCTACCTAACCAAACCTAACCTATAAAGATAGGTTAGGTTAGGTTAGGTAGGGTTGGTTAGGTTCGGTCATATATCTAGGTTAATTTTAACTCAAATAAAAAAAATTTACCTCATACATAATGAAATGGGTAGCTTTATCATTTCATAAAAAAAAATTAGAAAAAATATATTAATTCAGGAAAACTTGGCTTATTAGGCAAATCGGGCCTTGAATAGTAGGCCAAAAAGTGCGTTCTGGCTACTAGGTACGACATATATATATATATATATATATATATATATATATATATATATATATATATATATATATATATATATAAATGGAAATGTTTTGGTGAAATGCTATGCCCAAGATTACCATCCGAGTTGCCGTCGGGGAAGTGGCTCAAATAGCCTTGGCTATCACTTCCTTTTGACGGCCGTGATGGTCAAGTGGATTAAGGCGCCCTGTAGTTACCAGTTGCGTTGCTCCTGGGAGTATGGGTTCGAGTCACTTCTGGGGTGTGAGTTTTCATTCGCATATAGTCCTGGGGACCATTCAGGCTTGTTCGCATTTGTGTTCCTCACGTGTGCCCCAAAGAATGAGGTGATTTGGTGAAATGCTATGCCCAAGATTACCATCCGAGTTGCCGGCGGGGAAGTGGCTCAAATAGCTTCGGCTATCACTTCCTTTGTCCGGCCGTGATGGTCAAGCGGATTAAGGCGCCCTGTAGTTACCAGTTGCGTTGCTCCTGGGAGTATGGGTTCGAGTCACTTCTGGGGTGTGAGTTTTCAGTCTCATATAGTCCTGGGGACCATTCAGGCTTGTTCGCATTTGTGTTCCTCACGTGTGCCCCAAAGAAAAGAACACTGTTTCCCAAAAACGGTGGGTTTTCTGAGTGGAAGAAAACGTATGTCTGGAAGCCGACTTTAACCGCCCCAAGCTGCGCGCGCATTGACCCGAGGTTATATAAACCGGGACGGAGACGGCGTGGGCCCCTTTCCCCAAGCCAGCAGCTGCTCTTACATAACGCCCACCCTCCTCCCGGGATCCTCTGCATCCCCTGTTTTAATTTTGAAAGGGACGGCCCACAGATGTGCTCAAGGGGCACTTGCTCTAGCATGCTAAACATTTGCTGTATCTTTGGGGGTGCTCCGCCGGAACCCCCAAAGTGATAAGCCTGCAGATAGCTAAGAAATATTCCCATGAATTGTAATTAGTCTAATTAATGCAACTTTCATTTACTACCTATGGATGTAGTTATTAATTGTAATTGATCTCTACTTTATCATTAAGGATTATTCATTATAATTATTCCTTAATACTTTATTGTTATGCACTAGTCAATAATTATTTATCATTCATCCAAATTAGCTATTGGATTCATTAAAATAATTGCTTATCATTATACTATTTGTTATTATTATTATTTATTATATAATAATAATTTTATCCATTAATTTGTTATTTATTAATTTATATAATAAATTAATTTATTATATATTAATTTTATATATTAATTTATTATTCATTATAAAATAAACAAGTCCCCAATCTGAGCACGTTTTCTTCCAACCTCAGAAAATGAGGTGATTTGGTGAAATGCTATGCCCAAGATTACCATCCGAGTTGCCGGTGGGGAAGTGGCTCAAATAGCTTCGGCTATCACTTCCTTTGTCCGGCCGTGATGGTCAAGCGGATTAAGGCGCCCTGTAGTTACCAGTTGCGTTGCTCCTGAGAGTATGGGTTCGAGTCACTTCTGGGGTGTGAGTTTTCAGTCGCATATAGTCCTGGGGACTATTCAGGTTTGTTCGCATATTTATATATATATATATATATATATATATATATATATATATATATATATATATATATATATATATATATATATATACATATACATATACATTTTACAAAAAGAAAAAAGATCGACTGCTTGGCTGTTGTCTGTGGTAAAGTAAGGGAAGACACGCAAAGCACATAGTATGAACAATGAAACTTTAATTAACTTAAAAACAAATTATGAATAAGATAATTCCTTGGCTATCTTTTCTACCCTTCACCCCCTTCTCTACCCTTCACCACCTTCTCTACCCTTTACCACCTTCTCTACCCTTCACCACCTTCTCTACCCTTCACCACCTTCTCTACCCTTTACCACCTTCTCTACCCTTTACCCCCTTCTCTACCCTTTACCCCCTTCTCTACCCTTCACCACCTTCTCTACCCTTTACCACCTTCTCTACCCTTTACCACCTTCTCTACCCTTCACCACCTTCTCTACCCTCCACCCCCTTCTCTACCCTTCACCACCTTCTCTACCCTTCACCACCTTCTCTTCCCTTCACCCTCTTCTCTACCCTTCACCCCCTTCTTTACCCTTCACCACTTTCCTTTCCCTTCACCCCCTTCTCTACCCTCCACCATCTTCTCTACCCTTCACCACCTTCTCTACCCTTTACCACCTTCTCAACCCTTCACCACCTTCTCGACCCTTCACCCCCTTCTCTACCCTTCACCACCTTCTCTACCCTCCACCCCCTTCTCTACCCTCCACCCCCTTCTCTACCCTTCACCACCTTCTCTACCCTTCACCACCTTCTCTTCCCTTCACCCTCTTCTCTACCCTTCACCCCCTTCTTTACCCTTCACCACTTTCCTTTCCCTTCACCCCCTTCTCTACCCTCCACCATCTTCTCTACCCTTCACCACCTTCTCTACCTTTTGCCCCCTTCTCTACCCTTCACCACCTTCTCTACCCTTCACCCCCTTCTCTACCCTTCACAACCTTCTCTACCCTTCACCCTTTTCTCTACCCTTCATCACCTTCTCTACCCTTCACCACCTTCTTTTCCCTTCACCCTCTTCTCTACCCTTCACCCCCTTCTTTACCCTTCACCACTTTCCTTTCCCTTCACCCCCTTCTCTACCCTTCACAACCTTCTCTACCCTTCACCACCTTCTCTACCTTTCACCACCTTCTCTACCCTTCACCACCTTCTCTACCCTTCACCACCTTCTCTACCCTTTACCCCCTTTTCTACCCTTCACCCCCTTCTCTACCCTTCACCCCCTTCTCTTCCCTTCACCACCTTCTCTACCCTTCACCACCTTCTCTACCCTTCACCCCCTTCTCTACCCTTCACCCCCTTCTCTACCCTTCACCACCTTCTCTACCCTTCACCACCTTCTCTACCCTTTACCCCCTTTTCTACCCTTCACCCCCTTCTCTACCCTTCACCACCTTCTCTACCCTTCACCACCTTCTCTACCCTTCACCACCTTCTCTACCCTTCACCCCCTTCTCTACCCTTCACCCCCTTCTCTACCCTTCACCCCCTTCTCTACCCTTCACTACCTTCTCTACCCTTCACCAACATCTCTACCCTTCACCATCTTCTCTACCCTTTACCACCTTCTCTACCCTTCACCCTCTTCTCTACCCTTCACACCCTTCTCTACCCTTCACCCCCATCTCTACCCTCCACCACCTTCTCTACCCTTCACCACCTTCTCTACCCTTCACACCCTTCTCTACCCTTCACCCCCATCTCTACCCTCCACCCCCTTCTCTACCCTTCACCCCCTTCTCTCCCCTTCACCACCTTCTCTACCCTTCACCACCTTCTCTACCCTTCACCCCCTTCTCTACCCTTCACCCCCATCTTCCCTTCACCACCTTCTCTACCCTTCACCACCTTCTCTACCCTTCACCCCCTTCTCTACCCTTCACCCCATCTCTACCCTTCACCCCCTTCTCTACCCTTCACCCCTTTTTCTACCCTTCACCACCTTCTCTACCCTTCACCCACTTCTCTACCCTTTACCCCCTTCTCTACCCTTCAACCCCTTCTCTCCCCTTCACCCCCATCTCTACCCTTCACCACCTTCTCTACCCTTCACCCCCCATCTCTACCCTTCACCACCTTCTCTACCCTTCACCATCTTCTCTACCCTTCACCCTCTTCTCTACCCTTCGCCCCCTTCTCTACCCTTCACCACCTTCTCTACCCTTCACCACCTTCTCTTCCCTTCACCATCTTCTCTACCCTTCACCACCTTCTCTACATTTCACCCCCTTCTCTACCCTTCACCACCTTTTGTACCCTTTACACCCTTCTCTACCCTTCACCCCCTTCTCTACCCTTCACCACCTTTTCTACCCTTCAAAACCTTCTCTACCCTTCACCACTTTCTCTACCCTTCACCACCTTCCTTACCCTTCACCACCTTCTCTACCCTTCACCATCTTCTCTACCCTTCTCCACCTTCTCTACCCTTCACCCCCTTCTCTACCCTTCACCATCTTCTCTACCCTTCACCACCTTCTCTACCCTTCACCCCCTTCTCTACCCTTCACCAACTTTTATGTCCTTCACCACCTTCTCTACCGTTCTCCCCCTTCTCTACCCTTCACCCCCTTCTCTACCCTTCACCCCATTCTCTACCCGTCACCACTGTCTTTACCCTTCACCTTCTCTACCCTTCATCACCTTCTCTACCCTTCACCCCCTTCTCTACCCTTCACCCCCTTCTCTACCCTTCACCCCCTTCTCTTGTAACGGGGGGTGGGGGAAATAGCTCTATCTTGTCCATTATTCCACCCCCCAGTTAACTAACGAGGCCGGGGGAAACAGCTCTCTCTAGTCCGTTATCCCGTCCTCAGTTAGCTAACTATTCTAGAGCACCCTCCAGAGTTCCTAAGGCAACCTCTCTCGTTCAACACCTTGTAACCTAGGTATTTGACTACCTAGGTGCTAAGACTACAAGGCGCCGTAACTGGATCAGCTACCCGAAACTCTAGAGAGAACTCTAGAATACAGAATCATTGCCACAAACGTATAAGAGAAAACAAAAGGAAAGAAATGAATAGTGAAGTAATTAGTGAGGGTTTGGGGTGAGAGGTAGGGAAGTGGGAGGAGCGAGGAGGGTCATTAGTTGAAAGTGAGAGTTTAGAGAGGGGTGGAGGGAGAGGTGTAGATAGGTAGAAGGAGAAGAGTAGCTAGTAAAAGTAGAAAGTAGATAGTAGAAGACGAAATGCTGCCACCATCCATTCATGATCATTACATACAAGACAAGGAATGGAACTTGTCTGTATCACAATATTCACCAAAGATGTTATCAAGAGATCATTATTAGTATGGTCCCATCTTTATCATGTACTCATTCTAAACCATGAAACCAGTAACAACAGAGGCTTTCTCACCTCAACTCAAAATCTCTAGGGAACAAAATAAAGTCCATTTAAATAATAAATTCAACAATTATATTTTCCATGATAAGTATCATAACTTAAGCACTCCAATTAAAATGCTAAAGATTAATATTCAAAGTGAGTCATCCTCCAAGAATCTGAGAACACTACAAATGACTGCCCCTGATCTTCACACAACACTTGTAAAACACGACCAAGTCACCTTACTGCTCAACTCACCAAGTGTCTCTGCCTATAGCTGGATAGAGGGGGGGGGGTCTGTAGTTGACAGAGACTCCCGCCCTGCCGGCCGACAGCCTCCCTGCTAGGGCCGTCTCCTCTGCTCTGCTGACTGCCGTTCTGTCTGTTAATGCTTAATGCTCTCGAATCGATAGTTCTCCGAGTATTTATTGGGGAACCTAGTAGCTAACTCCGCCCACAAGTAGATAGCCTCCGGCTTTCTACCAAGCCACTCCTTAAACGTCGGCAAGTTAGAAGGCTACCAGGCTCCAATTAAGAGATTAGTAGAAGCAAGGTGAAATTCGCATGATCTGACCTCAGGTCACTTTGGGTCATTAACGCTTAGAGGTGTGACTTTCCGGTGGACAAACTGGCGCCTTCTCTAATCCGTCTGTGACTCATGTACTCTATGTATGTATTAAACTAAACCAAACACTTATACAGTGTTACACTCTACCCTTCACCCCCTTCTCTACCCTTCACCCCCTTCTCTACCCTTAACCACCTTCTCTACCCTTCACCACCTTCTCTACTCTTCACCACCTTCTCTACCCTTCACCCCCTTCTCTACCCTTCACCCCCTTTTCTACCTTTCATCCCCTTCTCTACCCTTCACTACCTTCTCTACCCTTCACCAACATCTCTACCCTTCACCATCTTCTCTACCCTTCACCATCTTCTCTACCCTTTACCACCTTCTCTACCCTTCACCCTCTTCTCTACCCTTCACACCCTTCTCTACCCTTCACCCCCATCTCTACCCTCCACCACCTTCTCTACCCTTCACCACCTTCTCTACCCTTCACACCCTTCTCTACCCTTCACCCCCATCTCTACCCTCCACCCCCTTCTCTACCCTTCAACCCCTTCTCTCCCCTTCACCACCTTCTCTACCCTTCACCACCTTCTCTACCCTTCACCCCCATCTCTACCCTTCACCACCTTCTCTACCCTTCACCACCTTCTCTACCCTTCACCACCTTCTCTACCCTTCACCCCCATCTGTACCCTTCACCCCCTTCTCTACCCTTCACCCCTTTTTCTACCCTTCACCCCTTTTTCTACCCTTCACCACCTTCTCTACCCTTCACCCCCATCTCTACCCTTCACCACCTTCTCTACCCTTCACCACCTTCTCTATCCTTCACCACCTTCTCTACCCTTCACCCCCTTCTCTACCCTTCACCCCCTTCTCTACCCTTCATCACCTTCCTTACCCTTCACCACCTTCTCTACCCGTCCCAACCTTCTCTACCCTTCACCACCTTCTCTTCCCTTCACCATCTTCTCTACCCTTCAGCACCTTCTCTACCGTTCACCACCTTCTCTACCCTTCACCCCCTTCTCTACCCTAAACCACTTTCTCTACCCTTCACCACTTTCTCCACCCTTCACCACCTTCCCTACCCTACACCCCCTTCTCTACCCTACACCCCCTTCTCTACCCTTCACCCCCTTCTCTACCCTTCACCCCCTTCTCTACCCTTCACCACCTTCTCTACCCTTCACCCCCTCCTCTACCCTTCACCCCCCTTCTCTACCCTTCACCACCTTCTCTACCCTTCACCACCTTCCCTACCCTTCACCACCTTCTCTACCCTTCACCCCCTTCTCTACGCTTCACCCCCTTTTCTACCCTTTACCACCTTCTCTACCCTTCACCCACTTCTCTACCCTTTACCCCCTTCTCTACCCTTCACCCCCATCTCTACCCTTCACCACCTTCTCTACCCTTCACCACCTTCTCTACCCTTCACCATCTTCTCTACCCTTCACCCTTCTCTCTACCCTTCGCCCCCTTCTCTACCCTTCACCACCTTCCTTACCCTTCACCACCTTCTCTTCCCTTCACCATCTTCTCTACCCTAAAGCACCTTCTCTACCCTTCACCACTTTCTCTACCCTTCAAAACCTTCTCTACCCTTCACCCTTCTCTCTACCCTTCGCCCCCTTCTCTACCCTTCACCACCTTCCTTACCCTTCACCACCTTCTCTTCCCTTCACCATCTTCTCTACCCTTCACCACCTTCTCTACACTTCACCCCCTTCTCTACCCTTCACCCTCTTCTCTACCCTAAAGCACCTTCTCTACCCTTCACCACTTTCTCTACCCTTCAAAACCTTCTCTACCCTTCACCACTTTCTCTACCCTTCACCACCTTCCTTACCCTTCACCACCTTCTCTACCCTTCACCATCTTCTCTACCCTTCGACACCTTCTCTACCCTTCACCATCTTCTGTACCCTTCACCACCTTCTCTACCCTTCAACTTTTCTGTCCTTCACCACCTCCTCTACCCTTGACCACCTTCTCTACCCTTCACCCCCTTCTCTACCCTTCACCCCATTCTCTACCCTTCACCCCCTTCTCTACCCTTCACCCCATTCTCTACCCTTCACCCCCTTCTCTACCCTTCACCCCATTCTCTACCCTTCACCATCTTCTCTACCCTTCGACACCTTCTCTACCCTTCACCACCTTCTCTACCCTTCACCATCTTCTGTACCCTTCACCACCTTCTCTACCCTTCACCCCCTTCACCAACTTTTCTGTCCTTCACCACCTTCTCTACCCTTAACCACCTTCTCTACCCTTCACCACCTTCTGTACCCTTCACCCCCTTCTCTACCTTTCACCCCCTTTTCTACCTTTCATCCCCTTGTCTACCCTTCGCTACCTTCGCTACCCTTCACCAACATCTCTACCCTTCACCCCCTTCTCTACCCTTCACCCCTTTTTCTACCCTTCACCACCTTCTCTACCCTTCACCACCTTCTCTACCCTTCACCCCCTTCTCTACCCTTCACCCCCTTCTCTACCCTTCATCACCTTCCTTACCCTTCATCACCTTCCTTACCCTTCACCACCTTCTCTACCCTTCCCAACCTTCTCTACCCTTCACCACCTTCTCTACCCTTCACCATCTTCTCTACCCTTCACCACCTTCTCTACCCTTCACCACCTTCTCTACCCTTCACCCCCCTTCTCTACCCTTCACCCCCTTCTCTACCCTTCACCCCCTTCTCTACCCTTCACCACTTTCTCTACCCTTCACCACCTTCTCTACCCTTCACCACCTTCTCTACCCTTCACACCCTTCTCTACCCTACACCCCCTTCTCTACCCTTCACCACCTTCTCTACCCTTCAACACCTTCTCTACCCTTCACCACCTTCTCTACCCTTCACCCCCTTCTCTACCCTTCACCCCCTTCTCTACCCTTCACCCCCTTCTCTACCCTTCACCACCTTCCCTACCCTTAACCACCTTCTCTACCCTTTACCACCTTCTCTAGCCTTGACCCCCTTCTCTACCCTTCACCACCTTCTCTACCCTTCACCCCCTTCTCTACCCTTCACCCCCTTCTCTACCCTTCACCACCTTCTCTACCCTTCACCACCTTCTCTACCCTTCACCCCCTTCTCTACCCTTCACCCCCTTCTCTACCCTTCACCCCCTTCTCTACCCTTCACCCCCTTCTCTACCCTTCACCACCTTCCCTACCCTTAACCACCTTCTCTACCCTTTACCACCTTCTCTAGCCTTGACCCCCTTCTCTACCCTTCACCACCTTCTCTACCCTTCACCCCCTTCTCTACCCTTCACCCCCTTCTCTACCCTTCACCCCCTTCTCTACCCTTCACCCCCTTCTCTACCCTTCACCACCTTCTCTACCCTTCACCCCCTTCTCTACCCTTCACCCCCTTCTCTACCCTTCACCACCTTCTCTACCCTTCACCCCCTTCTCTACCCTTCACCCCCTTCTCTACCCTTCACCCCCTTCTCTACCCTTCACCCCCTTCTCTACCCTTCACCCCCTTCTCTACCCTTCACCCCCTTCTCTACCCTTCACCCCCTTCTCTACCCTTCACCCCCTTCTCTACCCTTCACCCCCTTCTCTACCCTTCACCACCTTCTCCACTCGTTGCCTATTAGACAAAACCAGCAGACCTCAGCCATGCCCAACAAAACTATCACCTAAAGCAATATTATGAATAAAAACTGCCAGAAACTCTTCAAATATATTAGATTTACATTAAAAAATAAGAAAGATCTACAAGTATATACAAGGTCTAAAAATGTTGAATATCGGATCAGAACAAATTGAAGTCTCAGATTTTCTGTTAAGCTGATTAATAGCGTATTTTGGGCAGCCTTGAACAGAATACATGAAGAACCCCCAGTTAAGGCACGAAGTAATTTACAAGAAAGACAATGTTCCTGAACTTTAAATAGGATATTTTGATTTCATATTGATCTTATTATTACTGCCACACCACACCTGACACTGTATATTGCCCTCATGTTCCTTTAACTAAAACATATATAAATAACTGGCCATCACTTTCCATAATGGTGACTGAGCTCTTGGACCACACTAAAATTTTGCCCATTGGCATACTTTGGATAACATTTCAATGAATATTCCATCTATTGACTTGATTGTGGTACTATTTTATAAATAATTTCCTCTTCCAACACAAAGTGGATGCATTTTCAAAAATTGTATTTAACGCTTTTTTTTTATTCTACTTACAAACAAATAGTAGTTTAGGTGACCAAGGACTGATGATGACACAACCCTGCTGGTGCGAGGTGAGCAACACAGCACCTGGCGGAGCCTTCATGTAAACCACACAAAACGGAGTACTGTACTGTACTATATACACAGTTCACTCAATTTTGCACAAGTGGAACAGAGCTTGATGTAACAAGATACATCAGAGGTGGTCCACAGAGCTTGATGTAACAAGATACATCAGAGGTGGTCCACAGAGCTTGAAGTAACAAGATACATCAGAGGTGGTCCACAGAGCTTGATGTAACAAGATACATCAGAGGTGGTCCACAGAGCTTGAAGTAACAAGATACATCAGAGGTGGTCCACAGAGCTTGATGTAACAAGATACATCAGAGGTGGTCCACAGAGCTTGAAGTAACAAGATACATCAGAGGTGGTCCACAGAGCTTGATGTAACAAGATACATCAGAGGTGGTCCACAGAGCTTGATGTAACAAGATACACCAGAGGTGGTCCACAAAGCTTGATGTAACAAGATACATCAGAGGTGGTCCACAGAGCTTGAAGTAACAAGATACATCAGAGGTGGTCCACAGAGCTTGATGTAACAAGATACATCAGAGGTGGTCCACAGAGCTTGATGTAACAAGATACATCAGAGGTGGTCCACAGAGCTTGAAGTAACAAGATACATCAGAGGTGGTCCACAGAGCTTGATGTAACAAGATACATCAGAGGTGGTCCACAGAGCTTGAAGTAACAAGATACATCAGAGGTGGTCCACAGAGCTTGATGTAACAAGATACATCAGAGGTGGTCCACAGAGCTTGAAGTAACAAGATACATCAGAGGTGGTCCACAGAGCTTGATGTAACAAGATACATCAGAGGTGGTCCACAGAGCTTGATGTAACAAGATACACCAGAGGTGGTCCACAAAGCTTGATGTAACAAGATACATCAGAGGTGGTCCACAGAGCTTGAAGTAACAAGATACATCAGAGGTGGTCCACAGAGCTTGATGTAACAAGATACATCAGAGGTGGTCCACAGAGATTGATGTAACAAGATACATCAGAGGTGGTCCACAGAGCTTGAAGTAACAAGATACATCAGAGGTGGTCCACAGAGCTTGATGTAACAAGATACATCAGAGGTGGTCCACAGAGCTTGATGTAACAAGATACACCAGAGGTGGTCCACAAAGCTTGATGTAACAAGATACATCAGAGGTGGTCCACAGAGCTTGAAGTAACAAGATACATCAGAGGTGGTCCACAGAGCTTGATGTAACAAGATACATCAGAGGTGGTCCACAGAGCTTGATGTAACAAGATACATCAGAGGTGGTCCACAGAGATTTAAGATACAAAATACACCCAGCGGTGGTCCACAGAGATTTAAGATACAAAATACACCCAGCGGTGGTCCACAAAGCTTTATGATACAAAATGCACCCAGCGGTGGTCCACAAAGCTTTATGATACAAAATGCACCCAGCGGTGGTCCACAAAGCTTTATGATACAAAATGCACCCAGCGGTGGTCCACAAAGCTTTATGATACAAAATGCACCCAGCGGTGGTCCACAAAGCTTTATGATACAAAATACACCCAGAGGTGAAGAACTATGCATATCCAAATAAAGCAAAAGCTCACAACTGGATATTTCCAGCAGTACCATATGTCCACCTTAGAAGTACAGTACAGTACAGTAATGCTCTAAGCTCCTCAAACTTATCTTAAGAAAATGTTTAAGGTAAAAACAAAAATTACTACTAAAACATGTAAAAACACTTGAGTAACTTTCCCATTATAACACTGACAACTCCTGACATTAAAACACCTTGTGCTTATACTATCCTTTACTTTATTTATGATAAAATAATAGGGTTAGGTTGCATATATATAAACAATAATATATTCAACGCATTCTGTACAGTTTACACAGCCAAGGAATGAAGGCTGGGTCACTGCTAACACCTCTATATACACAATGATAATGCACCAGGTACAATAGCTGAGGTGGTTTCTCTACAACTGGAGCTCACTCCCTGTAGACACAATTAGGCAAGAACACTATCTATAGTATCATTTATAGATTCCTGCATTAATAAACATTTTATTTATTAACCATTTTACTCTTATTATTTATGAAATAGTAAAGATAGTTTGATATGGTGCAAAAACAGTACAGATCTATAATGCATGACAATGAAAATACTGTAGTGTGATGAAGTCAAAAACACTCTACTGCCCCGATGCCTTACTTCCTCTGGACAGCCCCCATTAAGGGGTGGCCATAACAGAAGTTTATCCACCAGGCTTTATTACTACACAATCTTTCACTCGTTCAAGCAACCTGATGTACTTCCCTGCTCTTATTTTTCATTTACGGACTCACTACTTGATACCTGCTGGGAGGAGTTCTACTCCCCAAGCCCAGCTTGTGGCCAGGCTTGACTTTTGGGAGCTTAGTCAAACAGGCTGTTGCTTGGAAAGGCCCGCAGGCCCCACATATCCATCACAGCCTGGTTGGTCTGGCACTTCTTGAAGAAAACTATGTAGTTTTCTCTTGAAGATGTCCACGGTTGTTCCCGCAATATTTCTTATGCTCGCTGGGAGGATGTTGAACAACCGTGGACCTCTGATGTTTATACAGTGTTCTCTGATTGTACCTATGACACCCCTGCTCCTCACTGGTTCTAGTTTGCATTTTCTTCCATATTGTTCACTCCAGTAAGCTTTTATTTTACTATGTAGATTTGGGACCTGGCTCTCACTTTTCCTTCCAAGATACAGGTCATCGCCTCTTCCATCTGATCCACTTATTTTACCTTTGTACACTCTTCTTAAACAATTCTCCAGCATTCTATTACTGCATCCATGCAACCTTAGTGCATTGTGCTTCACCTATCTCACACACTTCCTCATTATTATACCCATCCCATATACTCATACCATCTACTGCTCTCAAACGAAAAAAAATGACTGCTGGCACTCTTGAGCACGCTGCCATTCTCCCTGCCCAAGCTTCACTGTTGTCTCGGCTTGATGCGAGACATCTCTTCCGTACCTCTCATCATTCCTTCCTTTCTTTATACTTGTCATCTCAACCATTTATCTATTCAACACTTCCTGCTTGTGTTATTGTTAGGCTTGGTTAAGTTCATTTTGGTAAGGTTAACTATGTTAGGTTGTTAAAGTTTGCTTGAGAGCAAATTTGAAAGGGGGCAACTTGACCTATAAACATTCATTCAAAATATATGAATGATACTCTGAGGGTGATCAGTTCTGCCTCCATATATAGTAGTTAATTTGTGTTTTTACTCATTTTCAATACCACAATCATAATTCGCAAGTAGAATATTTTGAGCGATTATCATAATTATGGTAAAGAAAGATACTAGCTCCCTTGTTTAAACAATAATGATGATTATATTCTTCAAATATGTTCTATGGCTGTCTTATAAAACAACTGTAGGAATGATTAGCTTTCACTTTCATCATATAAAATACACTTGTCATATCTAAGGTCAGTTGTATTCATATTTTGCAATAGAACTCAATTATGCTGCGTTACCCTAGTAGACACATCATGTTCTTGCTCATAATCATAAAGAGTGGGCAAACCACGCTTCATTTTGTCTTTAAACTCATCAACTAAAGATGACAAAGTCAGCCTACCAATAAGAAATTGGTAATAATCATGACAATTAACTGGAATGGAAAATGCACAAAATGCCATTCCAATCCAGAAAATTTAAGATGGATGCATCTTGTGAACACACGAGTACAATATTCTATTTTGCCATAGAAAATGTGGATGATGATGACGATGATGACATCCACATCCTGATGAATGTGCGTGATGAATAGAATATCCTGCACAAATATGAGCAGTACTTTGATTTTCCTTGCGTAAGAAGTAGAATCCATCTGTCAAAAACTGCTTACATGACATCATAGCCCATCCAGATTGATACTAGGAGGAATAAATCAAAATACCATAGTAGTTAACTGTCTTCATAATGATGATTCCCCAAGTTCTTGTGGAAGAATGTCTTGAAGTCGACTACTGGTGAGAAGGACCACTCAGTTTGGGTCAGTGGTGTGAAAGTGTAGCAGTGTAAAGTAGATTGTGTACAGTTTCTCCAAACTTAAACTAGAAACAATGTTTAAAATCATAACTTGGGAACTGTGATGAATCTTAGGGCAACAAGCAACCAGAAATAAAACAATACCAGAAAGTTCATACTATATTACAAGTAATAAATGTAGATATAAACAGACCAATTACCAACATCAAACAGAGAAACTGGATGGGAAATTAAGGTCCAAGATACTTTTGAGGATTAAGATGTCAACTTTTGCAAAACAAAAAAAACAGGAAGGAAAAAATTCAGTCATCAGAAATAGATTTACAGTGTGTTTAAAGTTTAAGGATAGCATTTGGGAGCGAGATGAGTGCAGCCAACACAGGAGGTGACACCTGAGTTGTAACTATCATGCTCCAAGTATTTGTCAACATTACTGCAAGTAATGCCCACCATTTTTAGGTATCAACCACTGTTATTGAACTGGTTCACTTTAAATGTTCACATCAGTAAATTTCCTAATCTGAAACGATTTTTTAAGTAAATTAGAATCATTGCTGCCTCATTGAATCTCGTAATTTCGGGCAATAAACCAAGGCAAACGAATACAAAATAAGGATTAATAAAAAGGCTACAGATACATTCTAGCACACAGCAAGCTGGGATCATCACAGGCTTCTTGGTGCTTTATATAGCTTAATTTGCTGTACATCAGCCAACCTGCATCCAAGATGGTATCTAGGAAAGCTCACCTCCAAAGGGCCCGAAAGGTAAATATTTCACACAGAGGAGTTCATATCAGTACTGAAGCTGTCAACTGTACATTTGTCAACTAATTCTTGCTACTAACTTTTTATTTTCATTAATGCATTGTTTTTACATTTTTCCTTCTAGGCCAGAGCTAAGGATTCACCAGGAAGATTTCCAAACAAATGAAGACAATAGGTGGTGAATACTGAAGTTGCCAAATGGCCATAACAACAATGTGGGACTTCACAGTTTTTCAACCAAATCATCTTTTAACAAAATAATTCCTGCTGAATTAGTTCAGGTAATTGTATCACAAGAACAACCTGCTCAGCAAACTGCAAACAGATGCGTCATAAAGATTTATTTATATAACTTGACTCTGCCTTATTCATTGTGAATCCAACATGGACAACACAAGAGAAACATATGCATGTCAACTGTATAAATCATGCAGCATAAATGCACAGTTTCACTCGACCTGGATCCATTTTGACAACATGCATACGGTTTCTCATTCTATTTCAAATTCAAGAGTAACCTTGTATGCACATTTAAATTCAATAAAAGTCTGACCCAGCATCATTAACACCTCACACAAGTTACAGCGTCATTCAACTCAAATCCATCATGGCATCGTGTGTAGGGCAGGCATCCCGCTGGATTGACTCGAAGAGAGATTGTAGTTCTGGAGTAGACTTGATGTGAGCAACAAATTCAGACAACTGGGGATTTTTGTCGGCATCTGGGATGGTGAGGAGAGCCGCAACGGCTCTCATGGCCGACCGCTTCAACTCGTCCTGCTTCTCATATTCCTGCTTAACTGAATTTGCTTTTACCTTAGTTGTCACAGTTGTGCGGAGTGGTTCAACTAATCTCTCAAGTCTGAAACACAAAAATAATATGCATTAGCAAAACTAGGGTGTGGACAAAATTGTGCATAAACAATAAAACAATAAGCCATACCTAAAGTCAAAGAATCTTAAACAAGTACTGTATTAGGCATCTTTCAGTTACGGGAGACCATGGAGTTGCACTCTGGTTGTCAAATCCTGGTGCAGCGTCTAGTGTGACTGATAAGGCCAATCCGAGAATGGCAGTCCATCCCACACTGAGCACAAACGAAGTCTGATTCTGGTCTGTCTTCCTGGCTACCAGATTTCCTTCTCTGTCTCTTTGCCTTCGATTGCTTGGCAAGTGACTCCTTGAACCTGGAGAGCTCCGTGTCGAGAGAGGGAGTTAGAGATTGTGGAGCCTAGGTACACGAAGTTGTGAACGATTTCCAGTTTGTAATCGGAGATGCCACTGTTAGGTGGGGGAGGGGGGGTCCACTCCTTGTCCCAAGACCTGTGTTTTCTTCAGGCTAATGGTGAGTCCGAAAGTTTGACAGGCCTCGCTGAAGAAGGCCACAAGCAGTTGGAGGTCTTCAGCCGAGTGTGCAGTGACTACGGCGTATTCAGCAAAAAGGAAGTCACACAGACACCTCAGCTGAACCTTTGTCTTGGCTCTTAGCCTGGCGAGGTTGAAGAGCTTTCCATTCGACCAAGTCCGAAGGTAGATGCCTTCCATGGCAGATCCAAAGGCGTGCTGCAGCATAACTGTGAAGAAAATCCTTAATAGGGTTGGAGCCAGGACACAGCCCTGCTTTACTTCGCTTCAGATGTCGAAGGCATCTGATGTTAAGCCGTCAAAGACCATGATGCCCTTCATGTTCTCGTGGATGGATCTGGTGATGCTGAGGAGCCTGGGTGGGCATCGATCTTGGGGAGGATCTTGAACAGGCCATCCCTGCTGATGAGATCATAGGCCTTTATCAGATCTATGAAAGCTAAAAAAAATGGCTGCTTCTGTTCCCTGCTTTTCTCCTGCAGTTGTCTGAGGGAAAAGACTATGTCGATGGTGGACCTGTTAGCTCGGAATCCGCATTGTGATTCTGGGTAGATTCTCTCTGTAAGTACTTGGAGCCTCTTCAATGTGACTCGAGCAAACAGTTTTCTGACAATGCTGAGGAGGGAGATGCCGTGGTAATTGTTGCAGCAGCATCTGTCAACTTTATTCTTGTACAGCATGACAATGTTGGCATCCCTCATGTCCTGCAGCACCTCTCCTTCTCTCCAGCAGAGATGGAGGTTTTCATGCAACTCCATGTGTAGGTTACCTTTGAAGCACCTTCAAGGCCTCAGCAGGAATGCCATCACTTCCAGGATCTTTGCCAGAAGCAAGGGAGTCTAAGGCCTCGCTGAGTTCTTCGAGGGTCAGTTTGCTGTCGAGCTCCAGTATCACAGGCAGATACTCAATAGCACTCAGGGCGTCTTCAGTGACCACATTCTCCCTGGCGTATAGCTCGGAGTAGTGCTGAAACTATTACCTAAACAAGTAATCCAGCATTAAGAGGTGGGATCCATGAGGGGAAGTTATTATATAAAGAAGGCACCAAGCCTAGACCATTGTACACAATGGGTGTTACAGGACAATGCACTTGTGACAGTAAGACACGGGTCCACTAAGGGCATATGAGTTAATCATGTGTGACAGTGTGCCCAATAAGTAACTTAGCCAGACACAGTTCCCACCTCATGTATCAGAGACAGGCAGAAGGCCACAGAGATAGGCCACACTTAATGGTTATCTTGAGATGATTTCGGGGCTTATAGCGTCCTCGCGGCCCGGTCCTCGACCAGGCCTCCTTTTTCTTAAACTCCCCCCCCCCCCCCAGGAAACAGCCGGTAGCACCTGTCTAACTCCCAGGTACCTGTTTACTGCTAGGTGAACAGGGGACATCAGAGTGAAAGAAACTCTGCCCATTTATTTCCACCTCCGTCAGGGATCAAACCCGGAACCTTAGGACTAAGAAACCCGAACACTGGCTGCTCAGCCGTCAGGCCCTCTTTTTTTTATTAAAAACAGATGGCGCCCCTGATCAGGCAGTAATTTTTTTATAGCTAATAACCTGAAGACAAACACTGTTGCCAACATCAATAAGCTGTATTGTATCCTCAGTAGTAAATCTGTTCTTATTTCCTGATAATTAAGTTACTATGTTGTATTTTTTTCATGTTGGGAAGTAGCTTCAACTACTTCTCTTCCACTTGCCGACCACCTGTGCCAGGTACAAAAATTTCCTTGCATCACTACAACTCAAATGCACATTCAGTTTCCAAAGATGTCCCCCATGTCCAACGTCTAAATTTAAATAGTCAATCTTATATTTCTTCCATCTCTTGACCATCTTATGTTTCTTCC
This sequence comes from Procambarus clarkii, assembly GCF_040958095.1. Taxonomy (NCBI): domain Eukaryota; kingdom Metazoa; phylum Arthropoda; class Malacostraca; order Decapoda; family Cambaridae; genus Procambarus; species Procambarus clarkii. The sequence continues at coordinate 12,820,858 of NC_091180.1, read as the reverse complement.
AGTATTTTGTATATACTGTAGACACACTATTATCCGGGATTAGAACATCCGGAAAACGCCCTTATACGGCCAAAATCGTGACCGGATAAAGTTATCTCAATATCCGGCCAAAATGGCCACGGGAGCCAGATAAAAGCTGGTTTAGCCGGATGAAAAATCGGAGCCGGTTAACTTTCTGCCAATGTTACACTATCCGGACAGTCAGCCGGATAATCATTGAATTGTCCGGATATGAAAGCCATGGGGCGGGCCGTACCGCATTAATCCTGTCTGCCTGTGGCTCGAGACGCATGGTGGAGGAGGGGATGGGGTGGATTGGTGGTGTCGGGAGAGAGGGGAGCGTTGTGCCGACTCCACATCCCCCTTATCCCCCCTGGGTGAATAAGGGGGATGTGGAGCGGCCTATACACTACAGTACAGGAATTACCATTAATTTTAGAATTCATCATAGCCAAAATCAAAAGAACTACTAGTAATAAAAAAATACCATACAAGTTTCCTAAAAACAATTTGCACAGGCTGAAGTTTCCTTCAAAAATATTTTTATTTTTTTTTTTTCCTGCTGGCGGCCTACGTAATGTGCCTCCTTGCCCCGACTGGACCCATCCATGCCTGGTCAAGCCATGTGCTCTTGACCCTCATGTTACACCACAGTGCCGCGCCATTAGTGAAATATTTTTTTAAATAACTTTTTTATTTTCATAGTAACTTTGAACATTTTTGGCCAAGACTATGTCTGGTAGCAGCATGAATCGTTCTAGAGGTGTTAAGAGAAAGAAGGTTGTCCTAACACTTAAGGACAAGTTATATGTTATACAACTTTGTGAAAATGGCCGGTCGACTTCAGGTGTTGCCAAGGAATTTAATATAGGCACTAGTACTGTTTCTGATATAAGAAACAAAAAGAGAACATTCTGAAATACATTTCAACCTGTGAAAGTGAAGGTGCAAGCACTAGCAGAAGGTGTGGTAGAAAGACTGAAAACTTCGATGCATGTACAGCTGGATGAGGCCATGTACAAGTGGTTTCCTCAGCACCGCACAGCTGGCGTGACAATTCGCGACCCAGAAATACAAAATGCTACAAGCAGGTTTGCAGCAAGCCTTGGAATAAAGGATTTCAAAGCGAGTGAAGGGTGGGTTGCTAGGTTCAAAGGGAGGCACAATATTGTGAAGAGGAAAATTATCGGTGAAAAACTGAGTGCAGATGAAAGCAGTGTAGAACCATTTAAACAGTAATTAAGAGCATACATTTTGGCAAATAATTTATATTCTTATCAAATTTATAATGCTGATGAAACTGGGCTGTAATGGAGGAGTTTATCAGAAAAAACTCTAGCAATGAGGAGTGAGGGTTGTGTGCCAGGCCGTAAGGTCAATAAGGACAGGCTGTCGGCCATGATGTGTGCGAATGCCAACGGCACAGACAGAATCACGTGTGCAATTGTTGGCAAATCAAAGAAACAAAGAGCCTTGCAACGTTGCATGGACAAACTGTCAGTCAAATATTATAACTCACAAAATGCATGGTTTACACAGCTCTTTCTTTCCTGGTTTCATGACGTGTTCTGCAGGGAAGTTCGTGCCTATCAAGTTAAGAAACTCAAAGTAAGGCCAAGCAAAGTTCGGGCTTTGCTGCTGCTTGATAATGCGCCTGCCCACCCCAAAATTGACACGTTAACCTCACAAGATGGCAAGATAACGTGTATGGCACTTCCTCCTAACACAACCTCTCTCATCAAACCTATGGATCAGGGAGTTATCTGTGCCACGAAGAGGTTGTACACCAAAAAGATGCTGAACGAAGTTTTGGTGGTTTTGCCTCTTCCGGAAGATATTGAACTCGGTGTGGATAACAGGGCTAAAAAAAACTTGAGAATTTGAAGAACTATACAATCAAGGAAGCCATCTATAACTGGGCCAAGATGTGGAATGAAGTAAAGGAATCGACTTTGAATGACCTGGACTATGATTACTGGACGACGTAACCCCTGGAGGAACTTTTATAACTAAACCAATATCATTGGGGTGGGAAACCCCAAGAGCAATATCTTCAATATTAAAATGTGCATCTGCCCCTAAATCTACACACACACACACACACACACACATACACCTGCTCTGATTCCAGGAGACACTTCCAGTAGTCTCACATGTACAAAATACCATAGAGAGTCATGCACTACTTCTAATGTTATGTTTAAAGTTCACAAGAACTGTTAGAATTTTTTATTCAGAAATAGGAATATATTTTTGTTTTAGAACTATTCCACATAGTACAATATACAAGTTCTCGTTGGAATTTATTCTTTATTCAATTAAAATTAATATAAATTTATGTTACCATCTGATGAGTGCCTCAGCATCCACCTTACAGAACTGCTTCAAAGGTTTTAGAGTATACAGTAATTAATCATTATGTATTTATTCCAAAAAACCGTAATAAGGTTTTAAAAATTTTAAAACCAATATAATGGAGGCTTTTTCTAGATACCACAGAACATTTCATATAGAAACCAAATTGCTGAAATATTAGATATCCCTAATAAGGATACCTAATACGACAACTGGGTATTGGACATCACCTAGAATCGGGGCGTTGGGGTTAAATGTCTACTACAGCTACCCTTCTTTGTATTCAAGATACTGATAAAATCCGACTCATAATGTCCATTTCAAAAACTTTCATGGAAATATTTGCTTACCTTTGTAAGACAGCCTGAGGACACAAGTGAGCCAGCCGAGTCAGCATTAGGTAGGTGAGCATCTTGATGTCGTAGTGGTCCCGCAGACCGCCTTCCACGTGTTCCAAGAATACATAAATATCGACGCGATCTAAACACGTTTCGAGGAGTGTGTACATGCATTCAAATGCAGCCTTACGAATATCTAATCCGTCATCAACAGTGTGTTTAAACGGACCCATTTCTACTTCACGTATCAACTCTTTCTGAGGATGGAAATTTTGTTTTTGAAATCTTTGAACACTCATGTATTCAATAATGCTAAAAAATAATAATAAATTACAACTTGTACATATAATTAACTTTATCTAGTCTAATTATACGTTTGTGATTACACACAGTACTTACCCGAACTTTAGTTTCATTGTAAAGTTGTGGAAGAATAGTGTCGAGGAGGTCACGAACGAGAGAGGGTTTATTGTGGGCTGCCGAGTTAAAGGCAACAAGAGCTACACGGCGAACATTGAGATCGGGATCTTGAAGCGTCGACAAAAAGTCTCCAATACAGTGTCGGAGGAGGCCATCAATAGCTGTGGGCTGAAAGTAGGAAAACCCCCTATCTTAGCTGACAATACAAGAGTAAACATCCCACTACCACAACATATGCAACACACACACTCTCCAGTTACCAGCCATAACATAAAGGCTAAACATATCTTAGCCCCTGGCCTTCACACAATAATCCGGCACATGTGTCAGCTGACTGTCATGTGCCCGGACAGAACACCTGCTACAGTATAGATGCAATTCACTGCAACTATTATGTACTCACACATCATTATTTCCATTTATTAAAAAGCCCTATAAATTTTAACTCACTTATACTAGTAATACTGTATGTCAAATTAGACAGTACATATTAAATATTCTGAAGCAGCATCATTAACCAGAAACAATATCTAATTAACCAGATTAATTTACATAGTCTACATAACCTACCTGCATACTCACCATCATTTGCAATTACCCGAGAATTACTATTTACTAACAAATGAACGATAAAATTTAGACCTATGCCCAACTCCCAAAACCATAAGATTATTCCCCACCCAATAGTCATGATTTCAATTTATAATAAATATAGGGCTGATAATTAACAGCACAATTTGTTTCTAGTAGTTACGTATATTGTGTATATATACGTATTATCGTTACCATCTTTCCAATATACCACTGGGTAGGGAAGCATCAATCCGGAGAACATAGCAAATAATCACGTGTCATGTGTAAGGAAATGCCCATTTCTGAGTGGCCTCAGTAGCTCTAGGATGCATGATCTATAGCAGCAACTGCCATTGCCCCAGTGGTGCTTCCATGGTGCACTGAGGTCCCAGTGGTTCATGATAGCAACTGCCATTACCCCAGTGGTGCTTCCATGGTGCACTGAGGTCCCAGTGGTTCATGATAGCAACTGCCATTACCCCAGTGGTGCTTCCATGGTGCACTGAGGTCCCAGTGGTTCATGATAGCAACTGCCATTACCCCAGTGGTGCTTCCATGGTGCACTGAGGTCCCAGTGGTTCATGATAGCAACTGCCATTACCCCAGTGGTGCTTCCATGGTGCACTGAGGTCCCAGTGGTTCATGATAGCAACTGCCATTACCCCAGTGGTGCTTCCATGGTGCACTGAGGTCCCAGTGGTTCATGATAGTAACTGCCATTACCCCAGTGGTGCTTCCATGGAGCGCCAAGGTCCAAATGGTCTACGTGATAGAAATTTGCTTGGTTTCCACTACAACTGCTCGAAACAATAATTTTAATGTGAGATAATGTAAACAAAGTGACTAAAAGACAAGAGGCAGCTCATACCTGATCTGATATGGTAAATTTGATGGCGGTAACAATTGTGGTTCTCATCATTGGTGAGTCTGTTTTTAACGATTCTTGCAACTTAGGAAGAAGAGCAGATGGGTTTATGAGAGTTAATTTGCCTAAACATTCAGCTACGACATTACGAGTTCCCTCCTCGACGCATTCTGTGTGCCGGAAGAGCTGCGTCCAGATGTCGCTCACAAAACCCTGAAGAACCTTGACACCTTCCACACTCTTGCTTTGTAGGCTAATGATCTGCAAGACATAAGCACTTATATTGTGTGTGAGTTTCTAATCAAACAATAAGATTTATTACTAAGCAATAATAATAATAGAAAAATAAACTATTTTTCTTGGTTACCAATTTGAAGAGCAATTATTAAATTCTCGATAGAAAAGAAGCTCAAGGCAAAAACAGTATACAGCACGGCAAGTTCAAAAATAAGATTAGTTGGGAACTCAACATAATTTACTGCTATGTAGTTTCTGTGATCAAACATTTCGGTAACAATGAAAAATGATGATAGCACGTCGGCGTAGAAAGGCATGCAAACTGTTCCTACAACTTGGCCAGAGTGAGACAGCAGTTTCTCATCCAAGACAAAAATGTGTGCTGAATGCTAACAGTTATGTAGGATGCTAACACAGACAGCCTCACAAGAGAAGCAATCACAAGGGAAGCCGTTAACATTCACACAGATGAAACCAAGAGCTGACAATATACATACATTACGTACATGTCTAGGGTAAAATTACATTACACTTACCTCTTTTAATGAATGCAAGAGAAGATATTGCCTTTTAGGATTAGCTTCTATTTCTGATAAGACAAATGGCAGGTATTCCTGTAAGTTCCCACAACTCAAGTGACCGAGGGCGTAAGAAGCTGCGGATTTAACTTCCTCAGAGGGAGAGCTGAACGATGCAACAACTGCATCTTTCAGCTGGGGGATACTGCTGAGGTCACTGCAAGGAAACAAACATGCTGAGATCATCAATACTTGATAAACATACTAGAAACTTAAATATACCACTGCTCAAGGGTCAAGTTGCCCAGCCAAGTTCCTCTCCATTTCTCTTGTACCGGTCACGCACCATAACAATTTTCTTCACACTTACGTGCTATGTAGTCATAGTAGCTTACCACTTTCTCTTGATAATTACCTTACCCTGCATATGACTTGCCATGTCATCATCTTAACCATCCTCTTCTGTACTACCAAACCTCAAACTCATAATGTGCATCTCCAGTCTGGTCATTTGCAGCCTGGTTGATCAGTCCAGCAACCAGGAGGCCTGGTTGACGACCGGGCCGCGGGGACACTAAGCCCCGGAAGCACCTCAAGGTAGCCTCATCATCCATTTTTAATCCAGCATAACAAAATCATTAATGTACTCCCTCCTCAATCTTACAATCTACTGATTTTTTATCACCTCTCTCCATGATACTTTTCTTACTCAATCCTTCTAAGATCTAAAAATTATTTTCAGATTATAAATTTATACTACTCTAATTCTTGCTTTGTAATTCTTATGTTGCAGTCATATACAAGCATGCACTGCCGCACCACAATCTCCGTTGGTTTCATTTCTTCCCACCAAATTCTAACATGCCTTTCTTTACACTACAAACAAAAAGTTATTAATGCAGCCCAAATATAATTCCTGTGATCTCAGTATTGCGTCAATAACAGTGCTCTCATGAAACATGAAGCCCATCTGTGCACAAAGCTTGCAGACAGTCAAGTGTCCCAAGGTAAACAACATGACTCAGTGCTCTCATGAAACATGAAGCCCATCTGTGCACAAAGCTTGCAGACAGTCAAGTGTCCCAAGGTAAACAACATGACTCAGTGCTCTCATGAAACATGAAGCCCATCTGTGCACAAAGCTTGCAGACAGTCAAGTGTCCCAAGGTAAACAACATGACTCAGTGCTCTCATGAAACATGAAGCCCATCTGTGCACAAAGCTTGCAGACAGTCAAGTGTCCCAAGGTAAACAACATGACTCAGTGCTCTCATGAAACATGAAGCCCATCTGTGCACAAAGCTTGCAGACAGTCCAGTGTCCCAAGGTAAACAACATGACTCAGTGCTCTCATGAAACATGAAGCCCATCTGTGCACAAAGCTTGCAGACAGTCCAGTGTCCCAAGGTAAACAACATGACTCAGTGCTCTCATGAAACATGAAGCCCATCTGTGCACAAAGCTTGCAGACAGTCCAGTGTCCCAAGGTAAACAACATGACTCAGTGCTCTCATGAAACATGAAGCCCATCTGTGCACAAAGCTTGCAGACAGTCAAGTGTCCCAAGGTAAACAACATGACTCGATAATCTTGTCCTGTAGATGACATTTACTTCAGGATGACACTTTTTCTTTTAAATTGGCAGTCATTGCACTATGACAACGTGCAATATTAAACCTGCTTACCACTCCAAAGCTTCATAAAAATAGTGAGGATTAAACTTCTTGATACAAACTTACATATGTTTTCCAATTTCTCCAATGGCAAGAAGAGAGAAGGACTGGACTGTCGGCGACCGAGGATTCGTGACGTCCATCAGGAATCTGTCGACGACACCGACTGCTTCACTAGTGTGCGTGAGGGTAAGAGCTGCCACACACTTAGCCATTGAGTGGTATGCCTGAGGAAATTACTCATACTTCAGTGAATCTTTCTTGGAAGGTATTATCACAAAATTTAGACCAATTCAAAACTGTTTATTCATTTGAAATAACTGACAATGAACATCAATAAAAACATTGACACATTCTATGTTATTCACAAGACGTAACACCTGATTTGTATCTAATGTTTTGAAAAAAAAAAAAAAAAAAAAAAAAAAACTTATAATTCCTACTCGTACACAACTCAAAACTAGTACAGTACGTAAAAATCACTCTTGTACTATATGTCTCTACACACTATTATTAATCACACTCATCTTTTATTACCAATATTATGACTAGAGACATTGGACAAACAAGCAAATACGTTAATAGTCAATCATCTCCCCAATACTGACACAAATCAGCTGGAGAGGCAAATAAAACTACTTTAACACTAAAGGACAAACATAGTTGTGAAGGCATATTGCGGCAGTGAATTCCACAGTCTAGCTATTTTTGCCGAACAAGAGATGAGGTGCTAAGACGCACCTTGAGAGTGCAGAGAGAGAGATTTTGTGTACCAGTAATAAGCAGTCAATACCGGAGTAGTCCCTACTTCCTGGAGTGACCAAAGTGGTCCTAATATTCAAGAGAGAGACATCCCTTGCTAGGAGCTATTGTCCAATGAGCCTGGTGTGGATAGTAAGAAAGTTATTTGAGCCTGTAAATTCAATAAGAAAACACCTTGAGACACACAAACAACCAACAGCAAAAACAATTATGATATAGACTATCCTGACCCTGGTAAGGCTCTGTACCCCATTAGGCTGATCAGAAAGGCTGAGGCCCATGGCATTCGAGGCACTGTTCTTGATTGGATCAAGTCTGGATAAAAGATACAAGTGGCAGCATGTCACTACTGGTGTTTATTTGTCAACATTGGGACCAAGGGTATTTTGGTCCCAATGTTTTTCATAATATATGTCAATGACTTAGATGTTGGCAAGAACAGAAATGTCAGCAGATTTTCACATGACACAAAAGTGGGGCAAATAGTAAACTCGAAAAAAAAAAAATGGATCTCAAGCACAACTAAACCACTGCAGAATGCATAGAAATAGTGGTAGAGGTAGTTCAATGTTGATGAGTGTAAAATCCTGAGCTTGGGAAATGGCAGTAGCAGCAACTATCACATAAACAAGGCAGATTTGTGCAGAGTTGAGAAAGTGAGTGTCAACAATAAATGCACAATGTCCTCCAGTTATATTTAGTCTTCACGAGGCCCCACTTACACCACTGCGTTCAATTTTGTTCATCGTTTTACAAAGTGGACATCAATTTCCGAGAGAAAATTAAACTTATGAATACCAGACCGAACCCTGGTGTACGAAACCTCCCATACGAGGAAACGGTTTGGGATTGCATAGGGGAATACATAATGAAGATCCTTAAATGGATGGCAGCGCCTTGAAACTATAAGATTAAGCAAAAACATATAACAATTGCTATAAGGCAGAGGCTCCCCCCCCCCAAATATCACTAACAGATTCAACTCTCTTCCCAAATGGATGTAATCACTTGCATTGATGAATTGTAGTTAGCTTTGAAAAAAAATAACATAGGGAAGAGAGGGATAGAGCTAGATAAGCACTGCTCAGGATGAGTTAAATGGCCTGCTGTGATGACTCCTATGTCTTATGTTCTTATGTCTACGTAGTCTTATGTTCTTATGTCTATGTAGTCTATGTTCTTATGTCTACGTAGTCTATGTTCTTATGTCTACGTAGTCTTATGTTCTTATGTCTATGTAGTCTTATGTTCTTATGTCTACGTAGCCTTATGTTCTTATGTCTACGTAGTCTTATGTTCTTATGTCTATGTAGTCTATGTTCTTATGTCTACGTAGTCTTATGTTCTTATGTCTACGTAGTCTTATGTTCTTATGTCTACGTAGTCTATGTTCTTATGTCTACGTAGTCTTATGTTCTTATGTCTATGTAGTCTTATGTTCTTATGTCTATGTAGTCTTATGTTCTTATGTCTACGTAGCCTTATGTTCTTATGTCTATGTAGTCTTATGTTCTTATGTCTACGTAGTCTTATGTTCTTATGTCTACGTAGTCTTATGTTCTTATGTCTACGCAGTCTTATGTTCTTATGTCTATGTAGTCTATGTTCTTATGTCTACGTAGTCTATGTTCTTATGTCTATGTAGTCTTATGTTCTTATGTCTACGTAGCCTTATGTTCTTATGTCTACGTAGTCTATGTTCTTATGTCTATGTAGTCTTATGTTCTTATGTCTACGTAGTCTTATGTTCTTATGTCTACGTAGTCTATGTTCTTATGTCTACGTAGTCTATGTTCTTATGTCTACGTAGTCTATGTTCTTATGTCTACGTAGTCTATGTTCTTATGTCTACGTAGTCTATGTTCTTATGTCTACGTAGTCTTATGTTCTTATGTCTACGTAGTCTATGTTCTTATGTCTACGTAGTCTATGTTCTTATGTCTACGTAGTCTATGTTCTTATGTCTACGTAGTCTATGTTCTTATGTCTACGTAGTCTTATGTTCTTATGTCTACGTAGTCTTATGTTCTTATGTCTACATAGTCTTATGTTCTTTTGTCTTTGTAACCTTATGTTCCTATGTCTATCTAGTCTGATGTGTTATCTTGGACTAACAGAAAATGGACATAAACTATTAGAAAGCTTACTTGATCTCAAGCAAGTACAGTTTGCCCAAAATAAATGCACAAACGTGGAAAAAAAATCTGAACTCATCATAATTACACTAACCACACTTTTTTTAAGTTGGCAGGTTAACCTTGTTTCAGACACGTTTCGGCAAAATAAGACCAGGCTACCACACTCATCCCAGAATTGGGATGAGTGTGGTAGCGCATAGCAAACACATATATTAATGAGTTTGGCCGGATATAAATAGGAGCTGCCTTCAATGAGCTTCTGCATTTACCTAAATTCTTGTCTTCATATATCCATTAATAAATTAAAATTCAATCGTGCCAATATGACATTAATTAACCACAAAAATTAAAAAAATTATAAAAGGTCTATAGTGTATTCATCAATTCATATATTTATATTCATCGCCCCAAATAATATTTGTAATAACATTCTCCAACCTGCTTGTGAATATTTGCAGCCTGAGGGGAGACGAGAGGTGCAAGGAGGTGGTTGAGGATGTCCTGGTAGCCGAGACCCTGAACACCCGCACACACTACCGCTTCAAAAAGATCTTGCATAGCTTTCAATGCTCCACCTGAAATAACATCACAGTGTGATAAGTTAACATGATAAAAAAAAATTGAAATATTTTTTGATAAAAACATGATAAAAAAATATCAAAACATTCAATCTGCTTTGAGAAAGTAATGTCATTTTGTTCATTCAATGTATTCTTATGCATCATAGTATGACAGATAGAGAAGACTGAAAAAGAGCATCAGATGTGGCAAAGGTTAGAAACTTCCCCAAAAGAAAAACAAGTTAACATGCAACACGTTATTACACAGAGTACCACTTGTTCGTGCCGAAACCCCCACCCCCACCCAGGAGGGAGAGAGGTCGTCTCAGCCCACCAAGACAACAGCTAGACTGTCAGTTTGGAGGCTGACAAATGGAAACAAAACCTGCCAACCGGGAAGCAGGAAGGGTGCCAGGAAGCCTCCGGGGCTCTATCCAGAAAATGGCCTTTCATTTCATTCAACACTGGTTTTCTGTCGGGGAGTGCCGTTGGCTCCCTGGAGCTAACTACCCAAAGAGCAGGAAAATAGGGACTTACCTGGGAGGCGGCTGCACTGCACAACTCATAACAAAGACGAGACAACTAGCTGAAATCGCCGACCCTAAGCGACACAAGACCGTCGAGTGCCCGGCACACAAACAAGATATCGGGCAGCCAGGACCCTGTTCGATCTCCAAAACCACCATGCCTGAATATCAACCCAATACATATTACCAAACACAGCAGCCAAAGCTGCAAACGTATGAGCATCATGGGTGTGAGGGTAGACCTCATGCTGACTAAACCTGATAACCCTGCGGACGACCTGAGAGACCCAAACCCTGGAACTGGAAACAAGAGAAACCGGCTCAATCCACAGCGCGTCCCAGAACACACAAGCTGAGGCGCGCGGATAATGGCGAAAAGCTGCAACAGGACACAGCACATGATGCACCCTTGGTCATACTAACCAACCAACAATAACCCACGGACCCCTCCGAAAGTCCACCGTCTTGTTCTCCGTCAGAAAAGGAGGAGACGGCTGCAAACAAACGAAAATGTCCACCCGGATCAAAAGAGTAAAAACCTCTGTGCTGGAGGAGAGCATGAAGCTACCCAACTCAATCCCCTGAAGCCAAAGCCAACAAGAACAAAGCTTTCAGGAAAGTCTTGGACAAAAGGGGCCACTACAAACCGAGGGGAAGAGAGAAAATAAAGCACCCGGTCCAAAGACCAGGAAGACTCAAGCGGCGCATGAGCAGGCTGGAGGTAGAAAAAGAGCACGAGAAAGCTTGTGAAACGGAGCCTAAGTGACATCCACTCTGAACACATGCTGGAGTGGCTCCACCAACGCCGCACGATACGAGGCGACAGATTTCGGCATAAGTTGCCTGTCCTGAAAGAGCCAACAAATTAAAGTCAACACAACACGATCCGAGATCAAAGAGAACCAATGCAGGGAAAGAAAATGGCGTAAAGGCCACCAAGAGACTTCATACTGACGCCGAGAAAACCTGCGGTGTCCCTCCACAGATGGGACACCATTAGAGAAGCCACCTGGTCTTACAGAGGGAGATACACCCGCATATCACTATCACAGATGGTGATACACCCGGGTCAGAAACTCCAGACGCGAAGTGAAGAAGAGTAGATCAAACAAGCAAGGAACCTCACTGGTCCAATCTGTTGAAAGAGGCGAAGCCACGGAAAATGCACCAGGGTCAGACACCGAGCAAGCAGCACCTGAAACCAAGGCTGGGCAGGCCACCATGGGGCCAGAAGGAGAACCCTCCCCCAATAGGACTCGAGCTGAGCCCGAACTTTAGCAACAGCTGAACTGGGGGAAAGAGGTACAAATAACCCCACCTCGACCAGTCCTGCCGGAAAATGTAAACAGCGATGGCCGATGCAAGGATGAACCCCACCGACCCTGGCTGGCCTGGTGAGCACTGGGCACAAAGCCCCAGCCGAGAGAAGAGGCATCCATGAACACATCGAGCGAGGCCTCGGGTAGGTGCCTATGCACAGAACTCCAAAAAAAACTGAAGAGGAAGTCAGCGACACAACAGCCGATGTAAAGTCCTAGGGGTCCGAACCCAGCGATCGTAAGAGAAGTGGACGGGATGTCCCTGAAGGAACCAGAACAGCTGCCCAAACCAGATCCGGCATGACGAGTAAACCGGCATGGCGATGTTCAGACTCCCGCACAGCTACTCGAACAACCGATGAGTGTCCCGGGTGCACTCTAAAAACAGCCGAAGACAGGACTGCAGCCGGAGCAACACCGCGGGAGGTAAAGAGAAGGAAGTGGTCCGAGAGTCCCACACAAGACCCAGCCAAGTCCAAACCTGAAAGAGAACCAAATGGGACTTCCTCCAGTTCACCAAGAACCCAAACCCAGCGAGCTGGGAATGAACCAAATCTCTGGTGAGCAGACACATGGACTGTCTAGAAGCTCAGACCAGCCAGTCATTGAGGTAAGCAAGAACCCGAACCCCAAACAGACGCAAACGGGCCACCACGACCAGGGTAAGGCAATTGAACACGTGAGGTGCCAGATTCAAGCCAAATGGAAGGCAACAAAAGCGGTAAGCCTGCCACCCCACAACAAAACCAAGCCAGTCCCTGAACCTCCAGATGAATCGGGACATGCCAATATGCATCCCAGAGGTACAGGGACACCATCCAAGTGCCCAACTCTAAAAACAGCCAGACCTGGGACAGATTGGTCATATGAAAGGAGGGGCAAAAAGCCCAGGGGTTCAGATGGGACAAGTCCAGAATAAACCAAAGGTCCGCACAGTCCCGTTTCGGAACTAGAAACAGGCAGGAAACCCACCTGGGGGATGTCGTCGTTTCGACCACACCTAAATGAACCCAGTCCAGGATGACCCGACAGAGCGCATGGGAAGAGGCCTGCCCCATCAGCCCCAATCCCCCCGAAGAAAGAGGAGCCACACAATGCCACCGCAGGCCGGAGGAAATGACCCGAAATGCCCAGGAATTGGTGGACCAAACGAGAGCAAACAGCGCGAGCCTCCCCCGGTTCCCTGACAAGGCCAACGACCCTTACGAGAATCTGACCGACGCTCAGAGCACAGAGCAATCACTTCATCAACCAGACGTCAACAGGGCAGGAGTCAAATCTGGCTTACGATGACCGAAAGAACCCCGAGCCCAGGTAGGACCACCACAGCCCACCACCCCAGGAGAATCAACAAGTTCGAAAAAGGCCAGCAACTAGACGAAGCCACCTGCAGCAAATGCACCACTGCAGACTCTGCAAACAGCAATGGACAAAACGAGGGTGAAAATTTAAGTGCCAGGATCCAAGCGGATTCCAAAGAGTGGATGAGCACCGCCTGCCAACAAGCGAGGCGTGAAGCGAAGAACAGACACCACTTCCTTCAGAATTGGCTCAAAAAACCTCCACAAGGCAGCCAACTCCCGAGCTGCCGAGGCAAGCACACCAGATGCAGGTCCGGAACCTAGCTCCTCCACATCCTCCTCGAACTAGTCGGAAGAGAGCTCCAGGAGGGAAAAGAATCGCAAGACTGAAGCCGAATGACCCCAGGCGTGCAAATCCTCGGTCACCAGGGACGCGGAAAGGGAGGGAACCTGCACGTGACGCTGCACCTGGCGGATATCACGAGGAAGCACGGGGTACGAACAAGCACCCATTGAGGTGCTCAAACTCGTCCCCAGGTAAACCTGAACGACCTTAGTCAACTCCTGCCAATGCAGCGTGCGGGTCCGACAGAATGTATGCCACACACCCCAACGAAAAGAAATGGCAGTCTGCCAGCCAGGAAGACTCTGGCACCTCGTAATGCACCCAGTAAGGAAAAGAGGAGTCAAACTCAAAAGAAAAACCCTTATCGTGGTGTAATCTGGGTCTCGCAAGCGGTAAGGGAGCCTCCACATCAGGACCCGGAGACAAGCCGTCCTCCAAACCCATCTGCCTCTGGAGAAAGAGCAGAGTCCACTAGAAAAGCAAGGATGAAGGAGCCCCGCTGGCGTGATTCAAAAGTCCCGGAAGGAGAGACAGGCTCGAAATTCCTCTACCGCCAATCTAGAAGAGGCAGTCCCCAAAGCCGCCCGAGTCTCACCAAGAAAACCCTGCCCCAACTCCGAAACCCTCAGACGTTTGAGGACTGGGAGCAGGGGGGAGGGGGGGAGGATGAACCACAGCAGGGGAAGGACTGAGGGGCTCAGACGAAACCTAAGTCGAAAAGACTAAAACCCTTAAAGTCTGGGTCACTATAACCAAAGCGGGGCAGCTGCAGGGCATCCAGAAAGGCAATCAACCTAGCTCGTTGCAGCAACCTAAAGTGCCCATACAATGCTGAAGCTGCCAAATATTAATATCAGTGGACTGGGTGAATTGGAGTACAAGCAAGGAACACCACTCACAGAACTCCAGGTCAAAGGTGTCATTGACCCAACAGGCAGCATATTGGGAGGCAAAAATGGTGAGTGTCACCCTGAGACAAGAGGACAGAGCAACCTTCAAACTCGCACGAAGTGAGGTGGGACTCGGAGGTCTCCTCCATCAGACCAATGAGCCCCAATGGGGGATTCCAGGGCCCCTTAGGCTGACTGCTAAGGGAAGTCCAGGCGAGGTACTGCTAACCAGTTATCCCAGAGCTACCAAGCAAAAACTAAAAGCTGAGCCCCTGTGACGTGTGTAATCACGGGGACCTAGCAGAGGGCCACTAAAATCATACAAGTGGTCCTACAGTCACACCAGCCAGACCCTCACCAAGCAAAACAAAATAAAAGAAAAACCCCACAAAAGCATAACATTTCCAGGGAATCAGAACCGGTCGCTGTGCATATATCAGACAGCTGCATAGTACCTTGCACCCCAGCCAGCTACCCAAGATAAAAAAGGAGTAAGAAAAACTCCAAGGGCAGGCAATCACCGAGCAGCCAAACAACGACACGTAGGTAGCCTCCCAAACAGCCTATGAAAGATAAACCTAAACCACAAGGGCAGTACTTACAGGGCACCTTGGGAACGTGGCCCTAGGTGCATGCAGCCCCAGTACTCTTGTTGTACTCCTGGCTCGCACACCACCACACAGAACAACAACAATGCTATGAACAGCACTGCTCAAAAGGATGGAGTCAGAGTCGATCGACCGCCACCAAACACAACAGCCTCTGAACTGGAGTTGGGTAGCCAGCACGAGGGGGTCTACGGCTTCCCCTTCCCCCTCCCGGGGAGGGGGGAGTTGTGCAGACAGTGGCTGTGGTGACGTCATGCTTGTTTTCGACTGGGGAGTTCTGCTTGCTAGTCCAGCTTTTGGTTTGCAATTTTCAACCAGCTGTAGTTTGTTTTGGAATAGCAGACAGACTGCTTCCAATTTCATGAGGATCTATAGGCCATGGCTCCTCGTGCCTCTCTGAGGGTGCCAGGTTCCGGCGCTGGTCCCTGGTTGGCCTAGAACTCCATTGACTGACTGTTGCCACGGTCTAATATACAGTATACACATCAGCCCAGTATAGCTCCGGGTATCCGAAGGGGCTCTCCACAGAAAAATTAGTTTACCTTGGAATTTTAAGGTTTGAGGGAGGATGGGCTAAAGTTCATGTTACATTTGTTTTACCTAGTGTCACACAGCTACTACTAATACACTAAACTGGCCACTTGGGCTAACCTTGTAGAAGTGGGGATCTGACAAGAGCCATGACATCAGGCATTATGAGCTGCAGGAAATTTGCTAGAGAGGATTTGTGTAGCTTGGCCGTTGATGTAAGGAGAGTGAGGCATAGTTGAGCGATGTGAAGGTCGGATTCGTTGATTAACGGCGGCAACTCGACCAGCACCTGCACATATCATTAAAAACTGATTAATCTCTAAAATTTACATAAGATATTTTCTAAAAGACCTCATGCAATTCTACCCAGATATATAACAAAAAGTTTCACAGGTAGCCGGGTATTGCTTTAACCCTTAAACTGCGCATGGCGTATATATATACGCCCTGAGTAACATGTCCCATGGTGCGCATGGCGTATATATACGCCATAGGGTGCCAGGCCTGATTCAAATGGCCCGCGGCTACACGGGGTTCACAGTAGCTTCCTCAGGGCTCTTGTAAACAGATGCCATTTTAAAAAAAAATCGTGGGCAATATTCTCAAGTGTGAGAGGCACAGTACTGTTGGAGCAACCAAGGCCGGCGCACGCAGCATGAGCGAACAGCATTGATGTTCAGCTTGTGACCACAGCATCGCCGAAAAATGCCAAAATAAATATATAATTGTTATTATTTAGCGATGACAATATTACAGATGACCCATGACTGTGATATAAATAACCAGGGTTGTGATAATAGCAGGATTGTTGTAATAATTAGTGCTGTGGGAGGAGTGATGCTGAGAGACGGAGGGAGACAGCATCATTTACTGACTGTGTGGCCACCTGTTATTGTTTGCATTCACCATACCAGGTCAGTGGTTCTCTATGGTGAACACAAATGTAGATACTTATATATAATGTGTGTATTAGTGTAATAACAGCAAAAGGATTATGCTGGGAGGAGCCATATGGGTGACGGAGGTGACGTCGTCTGCATGATTTGTCTAGCTGTTTAGAGGGTGGCCACTATGCTCTTTGGGCGCACTACAAGCTTAGGTGTACAGTTACGGTGCATAAAACATGTAGATATTTATATATAATATGTGTATATAGGGTAATAACACTGCAAAAGGTATTGTTGGGGGAGAAAGTTTAGTGCGTGTGACCTTGAAAGAGTGAGGGAGCCGCCAGCCGCCATCTGTGTATAGCGACGACTCTTAGTGCCTGAACTAACTATATCAGCTTAGCTGTACAGTTGTGGTGAACAAAATATATACATACTTATATATAACGTCTGTATATAGTGTAATAACACCACAACTGGTATTGTTGGGGGAGAAAGTTTAGTGCGTGTGACCTTGAATGAGTGAGGGAGCCGCCAGCCGCCATCTGTGTATAGCGACGACTCTTAGTGCCTGAACTAACTATATCAGCTTAGCTGTACAGTTGTGGTGAACAAAATATACACATACTTATATATAACGTCTGTATATAGTGTAATAACACCACAACTGGTATTGTTGGGGGAGAAAGTTTAGTGCGTGTGTTGAGGGAGTGGCAGCGAGTGGCTGGCTGGTGTGTGGCGGTAACTCCTAGTTGCTTTTCGACTCTCAATACCAACTAAGTGGTTCGTTATGGTGACCAAAACATGCCAATACTTATATATAACCTGTGTATAGAGTGTAATAGCAGCAAAACTATTTGTTTATAGTTTTATAAACATAATAATTGAATCACTAATATGCACATCATACTTTTGAGTATAGCGATTATTAACCACTTTTATTATATAAATATATTACAATACACACTATTGAATAATATTACTGCAAAAAAACTAAGAAAAAATCAATCGGAGACATTGAAACAATTGGGTAATAATATCTTTGTGGCAACTCCCATCTGTCAACGCGGGTGACGCTGACCGGGTCTGACGACCGCTCTGTCAACGCCCACTTTTTGCCAGACTTCCTCGGTCAATTGCGCCCAAAATATGTCACCTACGATTTTTTTTTTATTTTTTCCGTGCTCAGGGGACACAAATTAACATGTTTAGAAGACGAAAAAAAAATTTTGAATTTTTTTATTTCATGCGCACAGGGGTATAAATGTCCCAAGGACCCCTGAGCAGTGTAAGGGTTAATGGTACATATCCTTCAAAATAGACGAAATAATGAAAAAACCAGCGTTGAATGTAATGAAACGCCATTTTCTGGGTGAGCCCCGGAGGCTCCCTGGAGCTTATCTGGCTAATGTATGTTATATTAGACCGGGACATTAGCTAACGAATTCAGACCTACCAGGGACCAGCGCCAGAACCTGGCTCCTTCAGAGAGGTTTCAGGGAGCAATGGGCCCTGGAAAACCCCTTTGTGGTTGGGGTTTTCCTTATCTGACATCGACCGGGGTTAGGCACCCAGAAAGGTAGGCAAAACAAAACAAACCCCACATAGTAAAAAACTAAAACAAAAAAACATACAGAGAGGTAGAAACTCCCTACAATCCGAAGGAAACAAGCAAACATCACACTTTACTGCCACGATGATCGTCCACGCAGCCCTCCCCTCCCCGAGAGGAGAAGGGGGAGCCCTGGACCTCACTGTGCCGGCTGCCTAGCATCAGTTCAGAAGCTAAGCTTCAACCAACGCGAAAAAACCGCCGACCGGTGGGAGGGAGGGTTGCCAGGAAGTCTCCGGGGCTCACCCAGAAAATGGCGTTTCATTACATTCAACACTGGTTTTCTGTGGGGAGCCCCTACGGATCCCTGGAGCTTCATACCTAAAGAGAAGAAAAAGAAAGGGCTGACCCGGGAGGCGGCCGCCACAAACTCCGCAACAGGCTGCAACCTGCGACCCAAGGCAACAAGAACGCACAGGAGCAGATGCGCGTATAAAGAACAGGCGCCCAGGAACCTGTGCGACCCTCAAATCCTCGCGCCTGAATTAAGCCCTAGACGTCACCAACAGAGCAGCGAAAGCTGCAAACGTCAGAACAGCACGGGTGCAAGAATGGACTGCAGGCTGGAAGACCTAAAAACTCTGCGGACGACCTGGGAGCCCCGAGCCCTGAAACAGGGAATCCGATTAGCCCAAAACACATCCCCAGACACGGTACGCAGGTAACTGCAAAAAAGCGCAACCGGACAACACAGGACGCACCCATGGCCGAACCAATCAAGCATCAATAAGCCAATGGCCCCTCCCCAGTAAGCAGCCGTCTCGACCGTCGCCAGAAGGACGGAGAAAGGCTGCAACGTACAAATCTACCACCAGTACCAAAGAGCAGAAACCTGAACCGAAGGGGCTACCACAAACTGAGGAGAAGATAAGAGGACACCCTGATCAAGGACCAGGATGGCTTAGGCAACGCATGAGCACGCACGCAAACCGGAGCGCCTCTGCCAGCGCCGCACAAAACGAGGTGACAGTAAGAAACATCAAATAACTGTAGTGCTGAAAACCCAAGAAAAGACAAGACAACCCGATGCAAAAGAGAAGACGACCTATAGAGAGCAAGGAAAAGGTTCATAGAAACACCAGGATCATCATACTGTCGCCGAGACGAAGCTCGCAGGTGGGATACCATCAACAAAACCACCTGATCACTGCAGAGATGGTGATACCCACATCAGAAAAACAGACGAGAAGAGTCGAGGAGAAGGCCGAACCAGTCACGTACAGGACCGGTCCGACCTGCCGAAAGAGGCAGAGCCGCAGGAAAACACCCCGGGTTCGGACACCTATCAAGCATCGTCTGAAAATAAAGCTGGGCCGGCCAACAAGGGACCATGAGGACTATTCTCTTGGGAATTGGCTCCAACCGAGCCAGAACCCGAAGCAACAGCTGGACCGTGAGAAGAGGAACGGGTACCCCCACCTCAACCAGTCCTGCCAAAAGGCATCCACTGTGAACGCCTCGCAAGTGGGTAAGAGCACCACATAGAATGGGCGATGCCTAGACTATGCCGACTCGAAGACGTCCATGGCCAGGAGTCCATACGTCCGGCAAAGCCAATGAAACGAGTCGGCGCCGATTGGCCAATCCGTTAACAGAGGAATGAATCGAGACAGGCTGTCTGCCAGGATGTAGGACACACCTCGGACATGAACCTCACAGTTAGCCAAACCCCGATAATCCAGCAAACGAGCCACTCGAAGGGACCAACCCCAAAGGCAAACACCTAAAAGAAACCCTGTGGGTCCGGCAAAGAACCGCCAGAGAACAGTCTGAATGGAGCCGAATGGTAGAGCACCGAGTGACCCAACCCCTCCGAAGCACAAACCAGACAGCCACGAACTCCCAAACCGTGCTGTGAGCCCGACGGACGGACAGACCACACCATCCCCGGCTGACCTGGTGAGCACTGGTCACAAAGCCACAGCCGAGAGATGACCCGTCCGTGAACACATCGAGCGAAGGCCCAGGAAGGTGCCAAGGCTCGGAACCCCGAAAACCCCAAAGAGGAAGCTGGTGAAGCAGCACCAACACAAGATCCCCGGAGGAACAAACCCAACGATTGCAAGAGAGGCGGAAGGGGAAGTCTCCTAAGGAACCAAACAGACGCCAAAGCCAAACCCTACCCTGCGGGCAGACCAGCACATCGAAGTTCAGACTCCCGCACAACTGCTCAAGCAACCCGGGGCCCCTCATGAACAGCCGAAGGCGGGACCACAGCCGCAGCAACACTTCTGGAGGGAGGGACAAGGAGCGGCCCAAGAGCCCTAAACAAGACCCAGCCAGGTCCGAACCTGGGACAGAAACAAATGGAATGGCCTCCATGATCACCAGGAAACCAAACCCAGCGATCTGGAAAGAACCACACACCTGGTGAGCAGACAAGCGGACCGACTGAGAGCCCACACCAGCCAGTAGTCGAGGTAGGCCAGACACCGAATCCCAAACAGACTCAGACAGGGCACCAAGATCCAGTAAAGATGCGTAAATACACCAAGTGCCAATTACAAACAAGGGAAGGCAACAAAAGCGGCAAACCTGAAGCCCCACCACCAACTGTGCCAGTCCCGGAAAACTGAAGAAGAACGTGCCAAGAATTGACCCGGAGGTCCAGGGCCACCATCCAGGCACCCGGCCCCAACAGAAGTCAGACCGGAGACAACAGTCCTCCAATCAGGGCATAGAATCCAGGGCGCAGACTGGAGAAGTCCATAAGAACCGCAGATTCGCCTGGCCCGTGTCTGCATAGAGCAGACGGGAACCCCCAGAAGGATGGGGCGGATCGACCACGTCCAACGCACCCACTAAGATGACATGATGAAGCGCAGGGGAAGAAGCCCACCCTGTCAGCCCTGAACCCCCCCCCAAGGGGGGAGAAGCCGTCCGCCGCCGCTACCAGAGGCCGGAAGACAACCAAAAGTGCCCACTAACTGCAGGACCATGCGAGAGTCAACAGAGCAAGCTGCTCCCCCAGCGCCCCGTCAACAGCGAAGGGAACAGAGTCCCTTCCGAAAGAAAATGTATACATACACATACACACACACATACATATATTATGTACATATACATACATAATATGTACATATACATACATACACATACACGTGTATGTGTATGTATGTATATGTATGGCTGTACATACATATACAGTGTATGTGTATGTACAGCCGTCTTCCAAGCCCTCCGCCCTTAAAGAAAAGGAAGAGTCCAAAAGAAAGGCAGCAAGAAATGGCCGTGGGTAAGACCCAGAAGCCTTGGCAGGAGGAACAGGCTCGAAAACCTCCGTTCCCAACCCAAACAAGGTAGCCCCCCGAAACCGCCCGAGTCTCGGCCCCAACTAAACCCCGCCCGACCCCGAAACCTGAAGACGGTCAGGAGCCAGGAACAGGAAGGGAAAGGGGCGAACAGCATCTAACCAAAACGGGGCGGCCCAGTGGCATCCGAGTGGGAAACCAACCTAGCGTGTTGCAGCAACCTAACCTAGCTTGCAACACGGATGCCGCCTGTACTCTGAACAGTAATAACATCAGAAGAGTACTGAAGAACAAGCAGAGAATATCTCTCGCAAGACTCTGGGTCAAGGTATCAGTGACCCAACAGGCAGCATGATGGAGGTAAAAGTGGCGACTGTCACCTGGAGACAAGGGCACTGCAACCAACGATCCTGTACAAGACGGGTTGGAACCCGGAAGACACATTCGATGGTCCACCGAGCCCCGACAGGGGTTTCCAGGGCCCGTAGGGGTGACAACTACGGGAAGCCCGGGCAAGGTGTTGCTAACCGGTTAAGAAACCGCAAAATAACAAGGAGGTAGAGGACAACATTGAAAACCCCTGTGACATGTACAACCACGGGGGCCTAGCAGAGGGCCACCAAATACTACCAGTGGAACTATAGCCACACTAGGAAGACCCCCACCAAACAAATGAAAATATAAAAAGAAAAACCCCACAAAAGTACACCGTCTCCAGAGGCAACAGGAACCGGTCGCCGCTTAGGTCGTAGGTCGCGCAACACCTTGTCTCCCTAACCAGCTCAATACCAGTCCCTACCCAGGGCCAAACAAGGGCCCCAAGCCCTAGCTGGCCCCAAGGGCGAGGCAAACGCCGAGCAGCAAGAACCTCTACGGAAATGGTTCCCAAATGCCCCAGGGAAGATAACCCTGTCACGCAGGTGTAGTACTCACAGGGCGCTTAGGGAAGGAAACCCCTAAGCGCATGCAGCCCCGGTACTGATGAGGAACACCTGGCCACCGCACAACACAACACACGGCAGTGAACACCACACAAGGCAAACACTGCCTAGGAAACTGAGGCCAGAGAAGCATCTATCCCGGTTGACATTAGCTTACGAACTGATGCTAGGCAGCCGGTGTGGTGAGGTCCGGGGCTCCCCCCCTCCCCTTCTCGAGGCGGGGAGGGCTGCACAGACGATCGGCGCGGCAGTAAAGTGTGATGTTTGCTCGTTTCCTTTGGATTGTAGGGTGTTTCTACCTCTCTGTTCGGTTTTTTGTTTTAGTTTTTACCATGTGGGGATTGTTTTGTTATGCCTACCTTTTTGGGTGCCTAACCCCGGTCGATGGCTGATGAGAAAAACCCCAACTACAAAGGGGTTTTCCAGGGCCATTGCTCCCTGAAACCTCTCTGAAGGGGCCAGGTTCTGGCGCTGGTCCCTAGTAGGTCTAATATAACATACATTAGCCCGATAAGCTCCTGGGAGCCGTAGGGGATCCCCACAGAAAACCAGCGTTGAATGTAATGAAACGCCATTTTCTGGGTGAGACCCGAAGGCTCCCTGGAGCTATACCGGGCTGATGTGTATATATATATTAGACCGTGGCAACAGTCAATCGAAGGAGTTCTAAGCCTACTGGGGACCAAAGCCAGAACCTGGCCCCCTCAAGAGAGGCACGAGGAGCAATGGCGTAAAGACACCCCCGTGTAATTAGAAGCAGTCTTTGTCTGCCGTCTACCAGGTCAGGCACCCAGAAAGGTAGGAATTCCAAAAGAAACTACTGCTGGTCAAATAAATTGCAAACTGAAAGCTGAACTAACAACAGAACTCCCCAATCAAAACCAAGGAAACAAGTATGATGTCACCAGAAATGCTGCGCATCCGTCTGCACCCTCCCCCCCTCCAGGGAGGGGAATGGGGGGAGGGGGAGTCCCAGACCTCCACGCCAGCAACTCTCCTTAGTTCAGAGGCCGAGTATCAAAAAACGTGAAAAACCACCGACCAGAGGAAGAGAGGGATGCCGGGAAACCTCCGGGTCTCACCCAGGAAATGGCGTTTCATTACATTCAACGCTGGTTTTCTGTGGAGAGCCCCTTCGGGTCTCCGGAGTTACCTGACTAAAGACAGAAAAAGAGGGACTTACCCGGGAGGCAGTCGTCACTCGCTCCTCAACTCGAAGCCGAGACAAATGGCTGCAACCTGCGACCCAAGGCTACACACTCCCGAGAAGGCCCAGGAACATAAACAAAATATCGTGCAGCCAGGAACCTGTTCGACCTCCATAAGCCCCGTGCCTGAATGTCAGCCCAGGATATATGCTCAAAAACAGCAGCCAAAGCTGCGAACTTACGAATGTCGTGGGCACTGGGATATAGACCACAGGCTGGCTGGACCGAATAATCCTGCGGACGTCCTGGGAGAACCACACCTAGGAACAGGGAAGAAGGAAAACCAGGTCCACCCAAAGCGTGTCCCCTGCCACGGAGGCCATGGCACGCAGATACCGGCGAAGAGCCGCAACTGGACACAAAACATGATGCACCCCCGGCCGATCCAACCAAGCATCAACAACATAAGGACCCCTTCAGAAAGCAGCAGACTGATTCTTCACCATAAAAGAAGGAGAAGGCTGCAAACGAACGAAACTACCACCAGGACTGAAAAAGCAGAAACCCCTGCGCCGGAGGAGAGCAGGAAGCTCCCCGACCCGACCCCCAGAGGCCAAAGCCCTCAAGAAAAGAGCCTTAGAAAATCAGTCCTGAACCGAGGGGCCCCCACAAACCTAGGAGAAGAGAGAAGAGAGAGCACCTGGTGCAACGACCAGGACGATTAAGGCGGCGCATGAGCAGGCCGGAGGTGAAACAACATCCAAGAACGCTTGTGGAACGGAGCAGAAGAGACATCCACCCCGAAAGCAAGCTGCAGCGGCTCCACCAGCTCTGCACGAAACGAGGCGACAGAAATTGGCACAAGATGAGTCCTGAAACAACTAAGAGAGAAAGGACAAAACAACCCAATCAGATCCGAAGACAACCTACGGATAGACAAAAATTTGCTGAAAGGACCGCCAGGAAATTTCATACTGCCGCTTAGACGAAACTCACAGGTGGGACACCATCAACTAAGCCACCTGATCACAATACAAGTAATTACCTAAGTGTAATTACCTAAGTGTAGTTACAGGATGAGAGCTACGCTCGTGGTGTCCCGTCTTCCCAGCACTCTTTGTCATATAACGCTTTGAAACTACTGACGGTCTTGGCCTCCACCACCTTCTCACTTAACTTGTTCCAACCGTCTACCACTCTATTTGCGAAGGTGAATTTTCTTATATTTCTTCGGCATCTGTGTTTAGCTAGTTTAAATCTATGGCCTCTTGTTCTTGAAGTTCCAGGTCTCAGGAAGTCTTCCCTGTCGATTTTATCAATTCCTGTTACTATTTTGTACGTAGTGATCATATCACCTCTTTTTCTTCTGTCTTCTAGTTTTGGCATATTTAATGCTTCTAACCTCTCCTCGTAGCTCTTGCCCTTCAGTTCTGGGAGCCACTTAGTAGCATGTCTTTGCACCTTTTCCAGTTTGTTGATGTGCTTCTTAAGATATGGGCACCACACAACAGCTGCATATTCTAGCTTTGGCCTAACAAAAGTCATGAACAACTTCTTTAGTATATCGCCATCCATGTATTTAAATGCAATTCTGAAGTTAGAAAGCATTGCATAGGCTCCTTGCACAATATTCTTAATGTGGTCCTCAGGTGATAGTTTTCTATCTAGAACCACTCCTAGATCTCTTTCTTTATCAGAATTCTTTAAAGATTTCTCACATAATATATAGGTTGTGTGGGGTCTATGTTCTCCTATTCCACATTCCATAACATGACATTTATTAACATTAAATTCCATTTGCCAAGTGGTGCTCCATATACTTATTTTGTCCAGGTCTTCTTGAAGGGCATGACAATCATCTAAATTTCTTATCCTTCCTATTATCTTAGCATCATCAGCAAACAAACAAACAAGTGGTGATACACCCGCGTCAGAGATGCTTGACGCGATGAGTGGAGAAGATCGAACCAGCCATGTAACGGACCGGACCGATCTGCTGAAAGAGGCGGAGCCGCGGGAAGACTCTTGTGAAGACTCTTCTTGATCGGACATCGAGCAAGAAGCGCCTGAAACCAAGGCTGGCCCGGCCACCAAGGAGCCAACAGGATTACTCTCCCTTGGCAAGTCTCCAACCGAGCCAGGATCCAGAGCAATAACCGGACCAGAGGGGAGGTACAGGCAGCTCCGCCTCGACCAGTCCAGCCGAAAGGCATCGAGCCTGATGGCCTTGCAGTCTGGGAGGGGCGCCACATAAACTGGAAGACGCCTCGACCACGCCAATGCGAATAGGTTCACCTCTGGGTGCCCGTACGTCCAGCAGAGCCAACTTTAATGAGTCGGCGTCGACCGTCCATTCCGTGGAAAGGGGAATGAACCGAAACAGGCCGTCCGCCAGGACATTTGACACCCCCTGAACATGAACCGCCAGGAGAGCCAAACTCCGAAAACTCAGCAGACGAGTCACCCGAAGCGACAAGACCTAAAGAACCAAGGACTGCATCAAACCCCTGCGGTTCAGGCAATGAATCACCGGGGATCAGTCCAAATGGAGCCGGATCATTGCTCCTCGAGCGACCCAAATCCTCTGAAGCGAATGCCACCCCGCCACAAACTCCCTCGCCATGCTGTGAGATCGAAGGACGGACCCCCACAGACCCTGGCCGGCCAGGTGAGCACTTGTCACAAAACCCCAGCCAGGAGACAAGGCATCCGTTAACACATCGAGCGTGGGCTCGGGGGAGGCACCACGGCACAGAACCCCGAAAAACCCGCAGAGGAAGCCAGCGACGCAGCAGCCGACACAAGGATCCCGGGTCCGACCCCCATCAATCGTGAGGGCAGCAGAAGGGACGACCCTGAAGAAACCAGAACATTCGCCTAAACCGGATCCGCCCTGATGGGTAGACCAGCACAGCGAAGTTCAGGCTCCCGCACAGCGCTCGAACAACCGACGTGTGACCCAGGTGCCCTCCAAAAACAGCTGGAAGCGGGACCGCAGCTGAAAAAGCGTTGCAGGAGGGAGAGACAAGGAAGTAGTCCGAGAGTCCCACACCAGACCCAGCCAAGTCCGCACCTGAGAGGGAACCAAAAGGAACTTCCTTCAGATCACCACGAACCCGAACCCAGCGAGCTGGGAAAAAACTATATCCCTGGTGAGCAGACACGCGAACTGGCTGGGAGCCCACACCAGCCAGTCGTCGAGGTAAACCAGAACCTGAACCCCTAACAGAAGAAAACAGGTTACCATGATCCTGTAAGGCAGGTGAACACTGGAGGTGCCAAATTCAAGCCGAATGGAAGGCAATGAAAGCGGTAAGCTTGTCGCCCCATGACAAAACCGAGCCAGTCACTGAACCCCGGATGAATCGGAATGCATACAATAAAATAATACAACCAAAACGGGTCCCGGAAGACCTAAGACATCAGCCGGACCTGAGACAGTGGTCATCCGAAAAGAGGGGCAAAACTCCCCGGGATTCAGACTAGACAAGTCCAGTATGAATCACAGATCTGCACAGTCCCGTTTCGGAACTGAAAACAGGTGGAACCCACCTGAGTTGGTGGTTGTCGTTTCAACCACACCCAAGTGAACCCACCCCCGGATGACCTGACAGAGCACAGGAGAAGAGGCCCGCCCTGCCAGCCCCGATCCCCCCCGAAGGAGGAGCGACCCAATGCCACCACAGGTCGGAGGAAACGACCCGAAATGCCACGAATCGTGGGACCAGGGGAGAGCAAACAGCACAAGCCTCCCTCCTATCGCCCCATCAACGGGGCAACCTGCAAAAGGGCCAACGACTCCTACGAGAGCCCAACAGATGCGTAGAGCAATCACTGCTCCTACCAGAACGCCGACGGCTCCAGAAGAGGTGCTGGCCCCGAATCTGGCACTACTGGCTTATGATGACCGAAGGAACCCCGAGACAAAAACAGCAACGGACAAAAAGGTGATGAAAATCTAAGAGCCAGGGCCCAAGACGATTCCAAAATTTGGACGAGCACCACCTGTCAGCACGCGAGGCGAGAAGCGAAGAACAGACGCTGCCTCCCTCAGAAACGGCGCATACAACTTCACCAAAGCAGCCGGCGCCCGAGTTGCCGAAGCAAGCACACCAGACCCTGGCCCGGAACCCAACTCCTCCACATCCAGCACGAGACAGTCCGAAGACAGCTCCAGCAGGGAAAAGAAGAGCAAGAATCGAAGCCAAGTGCCCACAGGAGCACAAGTCCTCGGCTACCAGGGATGCTTAAAGGGAACCTGCACGTGAAGCTGCATCTGGCCGACATCATAAGGAAGGATGGGAGCGAACTAGCACACCTTGAGGTGCTCCAACTCGCCCCCCCCCCCCTAGAAAACCTAAATGACCGTAAGCAAATTTCGCCATTCAAGTGCGCATTCCGACAGGACGAATGCCAAGCCCCCCCAAAGAAGAAACGGCAGTCTGCCAGCCAGGAAGACTCCGGCACTTTGTAACGCACCCAATAAAGAAAAGAGGAGCCAAACTCAAAATGAAGGCTTCATTATCGAGGCGTACTCCGGGTCTCGCAGGAGGTAAACCGCAAGGGGCCTCCCACACCTTCCTCGGTAGGATGTGGGAAGCCAAAAAACCTCCAGAAGGAGGGAACCGAAAAACCCAAGGGAACTCGGACCCGAGCCCGGGGAGGAGTCGAACTTGTAACAAAAACGTACAGGGAGGGGGAAAGGAAAAAACCCTCCCCCTGTAACAACAAGCCCTGCACTGAGGGTACCAAACACCCAAGCAGGGACAAGTGGGGTTTAGACCCCCCCAAGTCAACTCCTCCTCAGCCCCGGAATCCTCCACGTCAAGACCCGGGGCCGAACCGTCCTCCAAACCCTCTGCCTTTGGAGAAAAAGCAGAGTCCACCAGAAAAGCAGGGATGAAAGGGGGCCCGCTGGAGTGGCCCAAAAGCTTCGGCAGGAGGACCAGGCTCGAATGCCTACGCCGCTGATCCGGAAGGGGCAATCTCCAAAGCCACCCGAGTCTCACTACAGTATAATTCAGCAGGGCAGCTGCAGGGCATCCGGAAAGGCGACCAACCTCGCACGTTGCTGCAACTTAAACCGTGCATGCAACGCTAAAACTGCCTGCATCCAAATATAAGTCTCAGTGGACTGGGTGAATGGAGTACAAGCAAAGAACCCCACTCGCAGGACTCCGGGTCATAGGTGTCACTGACCCCAACAAGCAGCAAGGCGGAGGCAGATGGTGAATGTTACCCCAAAACAGGGGGACAGAGCAACCTTCAAACTCGCACAAGGTGAGGTGGAACTCAGAGGTCTCCTACATTGGACCATTGAGCCCCAATGGGGTTTTCCAGGGCCCCTAGGCCGACTGCTAAGGGAAGCCCAGGCGAGGTACTGCTAACCGGTTATCCCAGAGCTACCAAGCAAACAATCTAAAAGCTGAACCCCTGCGATGTGTGCAAGCACAGGGACCTAGTGGAGGGCCACCAAAAACTTACCTGTGGTCCTACCGCCACACCTGGCAGACCCCAACCAGGCAAAACAAAAAGAAAAGAAAAACCCCGCAAAAGCAGAACGTCTCCAGGAGTACAGAACCGGTCGTTATGCATATATCAGACAGCTGCACAGTACCTCGCTGCCAGTGACGAAACTACCTCCTAACCCAAGGGGAAACAGGAGTAAGAACCAACCCAGCTGAATCCCCAAGGGCGGGCAATCACTTAGCAGCGACAGAACGACACGGAGGTAGCTGCTCCTGAACGGCTCATAGAAGATAACCCAGAAGCTGCAAAGGCAGTACTTACAGGACACCTAGGGAAGGCGGCCCTAAGTGCATGCAGCCCTAGTACTCTTGTGTTACGTCTGGCTCACACACAATGAAAACATAGCAACACCACCGCACTGCACAAAGAGTGGAGCGAGAGCGATTGACTGTCACCAACACAACAGCCTCTTGAACTGAGGAGAGTTGCCCGCATGGAGGTCCGAGACCCCCCCCTCCTGTGGAGGGGGAGGGGGTTGCGCAGACGGATGCGCGGCATTTCTGGTGACATCATACTTGCTTTCTTGGTTTTGATTGGGAGTTCTGTTGCTAGTTCGGCTTTCAGTTTGCAATTTATTTGACCAGCAGTAGTTTCTTTTGGAATTCCTACCTTTCTGGGTGCCTGACCTGGTAGACGGCAGACAAAGACTGCTTCTAATTACACGGGGGGTGTCTTTAGGCCATTGCTCCTCGTGCCTCTCTTCAGGGGGCCAGGTTCTGGCTCTGGTTCCCAGTAGGCTTAGAATTCCTTCGATTGACTGTTGCCACAGTCTAATATATATACATCAGCCCGGTATAGCTCCGGGGAGCCGAAGGGGCTCTTCACAGAAAAGCATTATGACTCATCAACTATACTCTGAGAAAATACTGACCACGTACAATGGGTTCGAACCCAAATACCTGAACTCTTTAGTGACCCACTACCAGCTGGACCATAATGCCCAAGGTGTAAGTTCAGGTACAAAGGTTTGATCCCATCATACAGCTTCAATATAGTCTCATAAGATATATCACACAATCGCGATTTCATTGTGCAAGTACACACACACACACACACACACACACTGTGTGTGTGTGTGTGTGTGTGTGCGTGCGTGCGTGCGTGCGTGCGTGCGTGCGTGCGTGCGTGTGTGTGTGTGTGTGTGTGCGCGCGCCAAAAGTACCGATTAGAAAGCACAGAAAATTACCAAAGGTAAAGACTTCACAACATTCATTAGATACACCTAATCTTTCTCAAGAGCTGTGTTCAGATGTGTCACACAAAACTAGTACTGTCACACTAGAAACACATCCGCAGCAGTACTTTACTCTTTTCACGGACAAGATGTAGAGGAAACTACATAAGAATGAAGGTAACTGCAGAAGGCCTATTGGCCCATACGGGCAGCTCCTATTTATATCCACCCAATCCCATTCATATATATATTTAACCTAAGCTCGAAACAATCAAGGGATCCTGCTTCTATTATGTTATGCAGTAATTGGTTCCACAAATCAACAACCCTGATACCGAACTAGTATTTACCCAGATTTTTCCTAAATCTAAACTTATCCAATTTATACTCATTGCTTCATGTTATGTCTTGTGTTGGTACTTTTAATACCCTATTAATATCCCATTTGTTATATCCATTCATCCACTTGTACACCTCTATCATGTCACCACTAATTCTTTGCCTTTCCAGAGAATGTAATATAAGCTTTGTGAATCTTTCTTCATATGACAGATTTCTAATTTGCAGGACTAACTTTGTCATCGTATGCTGGACATGTTCAAGTGAATTTATATCCATTCTATAGTACGGCAACCAAAACTGAACTGCATAATCTAAATGGGGCCTAACCAGAGCAAGATATAGCAGAACAACACCAGGTGACTTGTTACTAACGCTTCGATAAATAAATCCCAGTGTCCTATTTACCTTATTACGAACATTTATAAATTTTTTTTTTTAATTCTTACTAATCATGACTCCCACATCCCTCTTGCTGTCCAACTTCACAATCTCAACACCATCTAGCTCGTACCTTGTAACTCTATCATCATTATCTAGCCTCAAAACCTTATATATGTCAGCATTAAACTGCATCTGCCAATCTTTTGACCATTTCAAAACCCTATTTAGATTGTCTTGAAGTGATAGCAAGTTTTTTCCGTGTTTATTACCCTCCAGATTTTTGTATCATCGGCAAATTTGCAAATACTGCTTCTCAAACTTGAATTTAAATCATTTATATATATTATGAATAACAGAGGTCCCAGAGCAGAGCCTTAAGGCACTCCACTTACAACATTTTCCCACTCTGACTTACTCTACTCTACATCAAATACCACAGCAAATAATCAATCATCTATTCCAACTAAGCAAACTACAGTCCTTTCATCCAGTTCTCTACATAGTATAGCTTACAAGTAAACAATACAATTCAATTTTCTACACAAAATATGGTTCACAAGTGTACAAGCTACTGTACCTCATCCATTTTCTACACGATATGGCTCATAATTACACAACAGTGTGTTAACAGGGATAGACAAAAAAAATACAAATTAAATCTATATAAATATCTTTACCTTGTCAAGCATCTGCGGACTGAGAGACGAGGAATAATTAGTGACTAGCGTATCTAGGAGCGTCAACGTTGCTAACTTTAATGCCCTCTGATTCTTGCGTAAGAATGAGGCTAATACTGGCAGAGCATCACCAAGGATTGGCCTCAGGTCAATACGGAGAGGAGAAGCTGCCACCTTGGTCAGGGCCTTAACTGTAGTGAGGCGAGTGATCTCGTTCCGTAATCGGTCCAAGAAGATAGGTAGACAAGTCCCAAGTTCACCCTGAGAAAGACAGTTTACATACAATTCCTATTACAAAATAAGAGCTAAACAGTTTACAAAAAAATTATAATGATTACAAAAATACAGTAAAAATAACTGTACTTAAATTACATTCAAACATATTCATTACAGTTTCTCACTTTCATGGGGTGAGGAGGCATCTGCTTGGAGATAAAAAAAAATAAATAAACTATATAACAAAATGTTATATATACTAAGAAGTATCCCTTGTCCATTCATTATATCCTTCACACTACAAGATATAATATAATGGATAAATAAGCACTACCACACATCAGCAGCCATCCACAACAACAACCTACTGCTTCGCAAGACCCGGTGTACAGTACTCCTTGTGAACTGTCCTATTCATTGCAGAAATCCATCCATCATCATCATCAAGGCTAATGGGGGGAACCTTCAACAAGCTGCTGGCTTTCTGTCCTCGGCGAGGCCACTAGTTTTAGTGGCTCTTGGGTAAAATTCAGGTAAATTCCCTTCTTACAAACTGCTACCTCTCGTGCTCAATCACCATATCCGCCTACCTACCCGACATTCTTCTTCTCCTCCTATCATTAAAATCATTTAAATACACTTCAATCACCAGTCTTATCAACACCCATTTGTTCAACAAAGCCAAATCATCTCGGCACGCTCTCCTCAACCTTTCACTCTATTAACTTTTGCATTCCTTGTCTCTTGATGACATTTTCATTCCTAGGGTGATCTTTTCTTCCAACACCCACACATGCTTCTCAGATTGTCCTTTCTGCTGCTTTAACTTGATTTTCAGGTTCATACCCCACTATAGTCCGGCAGAGATGTGCGAGACTCAGCGCCTCCACACCTTCATGTTACTACACCTCACTCCATTTATTCCTATGTATAACACTACATTTATTTATAATATTTTTGCCTATTTCAAATGTAGGAAAAATTCAAGGCCAAGTAATTTTGCAATATTCAACTTAAAACGCATTTTCTGAATTGTTGTACAATTGTATTTGCAAATATTTATATTTAGTTATACATTTACAAAGTTTAGTCATGGAAGAGTAACCAGCATTCAGAATGACCATCCTTAAAAGGCTAAATGACTGCTGTAACAAGGATAAAAATTTTGCTATGCCAATTAGCCAAAATAAATATTTAGGACAACTATGCACACTTTTCAAAAACAATCTCCTACTCACACTCGAGGATAGCGTCGTTCTCAGCATCAAACAGAAACAGGTAACAGTCCCTGACAGACCAGAATTTAGCAGGGAAGAACCGAGAACCAAAAATATGTACAC
Source organism: Procambarus clarkii (assembly GCF_040958095.1). Taxonomy (NCBI): domain Eukaryota; kingdom Metazoa; phylum Arthropoda; class Malacostraca; order Decapoda; family Cambaridae; genus Procambarus; species Procambarus clarkii. The sequence continues at coordinate 12,787,399 of NC_091180.1, read as the reverse complement.
AGAGCAGGATAGCTGCAGAACAGCAGGTCAAGAACAAGGAGCATAAGCAAAGTTCCAGCCAAAGATGATGAACAGTCATGTACAGAAGAACATGGCAGAGAAAGATCATGTGATGACATTAACAAGAGAGGGAAAAGTGCCAATGGAAAATGAGAGGTTTGTGTGGGGAAAAGAACAAGAGGCTTCAGGTCTATAATACAGAACCAGAGTGGAGACTGAAGATGGGACACAACTAAGGTCAAGCAGCAACATTGGAACACTGATGAGGCAGTCAAGAAACACACGGGATAAAACAGCAACATAAGAACAAAGAAACGGGTTACTGTAATTGTAAAAAGCCTTCTGACGTGAGCAAGGCAGCTTCTATTTATAACCAACCAAACTCACCTACATAAATACAGTACCTTCCCTATGCCTGAAAAATACAGCAATCCCAGATCTATGTTACCCAGTAATCTCTCAGAAATCAACAACCCTATTTCTGAACAAAAATTTATCCAAATTTGTTTTAAATTTAAACTTGTATATTTATAGCACCTCGATATACGTGCTGATATATTTAGCACCTCGATCCAACCAAAGCAGGAAGGTCAGACTAAATACCACCACAGTTCATGAAGGAGACTGCCAGGTACCTGCTTGATACCTGTTTGATGGGGTTCTGGAAGTTGTTCTACTTCCTAAGCCTGGCCCAAGGCCAGGTTTAACTTGTGAGAGTTTGGTCCACCAGGTTGTTGCTTGGAGCGACCCGCAGGCCCACATACCCACCACAGGCCGGTTAGTCTGGCACTTTTTTTTTTTTTTTTAGAAAACAATCTAGTTTTCTCTTGAAGATGTCCACGGTTGTTCTACTGTACTTGTACCGTAGAACAAGTAAATCCAATAAGATTTATATGTAAATCCAATATTCCAGAAAAGGAGGGAAGACAGATGGCACTATACACCAGTATTACTAACAGACATTCTGTGCAAAGTACTGAGAAAATAACCAAAATGAGATTGAAGAAGCTAAAGGAGAGGACAAACTAGAGGGGAAAATTCATGCTTGTCAATTTTAAGTTGAACGGCAATAACCGAATGGTGGCCAGAGAAACAACACTCACAAGACTACATTTCCCACAGTTTTAGAAAGCATTTACTATTGTCCTTCACAAAAGCCTAGTATAAGAGGCAATGAGAGATAACTTAAAGAAGCTAAACTTGGGTAAAAAGAGTATCTGACAATAAATAAAAAGGTTACATTCAGAGAGGTGTTAAGCCGGAGCAAAGGTAGACATCGGAAACACGAGTCAGAGATGTAAGAAAGTGCTCCTATATAATAGAGGTGGCAACAAGCGGAATGAACTATGAACAATAGTAGTGGAAGCTTCCTTTAGGGTATTATACAGGGTAATAATGCTGAAAGGCCCACACTATATACAACCCATTCTCGCACTTTCCTATAGTCAATATTGACTTATTAAATACGTGCATATGTGACATACTAATTTATTGTGAATATTTTAGTTTACCTTGAAAAGCTTCATAGAAAACACCGACCTTACCTAACCTTCTTTGTATGTTAAGATAAGCATCTTATTGCTTCGTAATTACAATTATTACTTAACCTATACCTATAATTGGTTCAGTAATAATTGTAATTACGAACCAATAAGATGCTTATCTTAACATACTAAAAAGGTTAGGTAAGGTCGGTGTTTTCTATGAAGCTTTTCAAGGTAAACTAAAATATTCACAATAAATTAGTATGCCACATATGCACTTATTTAATAAGTCAATATTGACTTAAAGAAAGTGCAAGAACGGGTTGCTATATATAGCATATACTCTGTTGGTCCGGGAAACCAGAAAACTGCAAGAAAATGTTCAAGTGCCGTTAGTATGATAAACAGTGGAATGAGCTCGAGGTAGAATTGCCGTCATTCACAGCTTCAATAGCAAGTATGAGTTCTGGAAGCTCAGGTGGTATGAATTCACCAGGTACAACAGTTATGAGCTGAGGTTCTACAGCTAGCTCCCCTCTGTGGACACAGCTAAGAAAACACACAGGAAGCTAAATTTACAAGTTCTAGATGGATGAAAAATGCACAGCACTTTACTGTACTATTTGTATCAATGTTCTCTCATCTTTCAAACTCACACTTAGTGTTCTAACAATACCTAGTACCATTTACAGCCTTATAAAAAAAAATTCTTTGAGACAACTTGTAGAAGAATCCTAAACATACAAAGATTATACCATTAATAAATGATGATTAGACATGATTACCCAAATGAGTGAGAATTGAATTAACAGATGCTAGAATGAGGAAGTGGGAACATGTTGATCAGTTTCTGATGACTGCCATTCCTCTTACATATGGACCAATTAAAGCAAGAAATAACCTCACATCTTGCAGGGTCGGCATTTGATCCCCGTTAATCCAATTGGTTAGGCACCATTCCTTCACTCCGTCCTCAAATCCCAGCTCATTAGACTGTCTTATATCCTTTCCAATGCAATATAATAGTCCTTACTTAGTAGCATCTACAGGGAGCAATATTTGGCACTTTCTATTGATAATTAACTTAACAATATCGGTAACTTTGGACCGGACTCGCGTCCATTATTTTTCTCCCGAGTCCTAACTTTGGACCGGACTTGCGTCCACTACAAAAAATATTTGTATAAAATTCATTTTTTATCCAATCGACCTCGGGATAGTATCAAAATAAGCGCCTTTAGATTGCGCACAATTTGATACCAAAATGAAAGATATAACATGAAACTTGATGTCCGAACACTTGAAAGATTATAAATAGGCTTTTAGTCAAAATATTAAAATATTTGTTAAAATTCTATTTATTGTCCTATTATCTTGGGACTAGTTTTAAAATGCTCGCCTTTATGTCGCGAACAATTTGATACCAAAATGAAAGATGTAACACAAAAATTTATGTCAGAACACTGGAAAGATATAAATAATTTTGTGATGATGAGCGTCCAGAATTAAAATATTTGTTAAAATTCCAGTTATTGTTCTATTAATGTGGGACTAGTTTTAAAATACGAACCTTTTTATTGTGAACAATTTGATACCAAAATGAAAGACGTAACACGAAATTTAATGTTATCAAATTGAACGAGTATACACATTAGGTTGCAGTGTACAAATTGGTGCTCGTTCACGGGTAACTTTAGGCTTTTCTGCGGGGAGGCACTCCAAGCTTTTGTACATTATATTCATACACATCTGTAGAGAATTTAATTGCGAACACAATGATACCAAAACGAGCGATGTAGCACGAGAATTAAGGTGAGAAAAATGGAACGAGTATGCACATGTTACTGATTTTGTGCGCTCATGGGTAACTTTTGCCGACTTTAGGCTTTGCTGTTGGGAGTCACGCCAGGCTTTTGGACATTATATTTATACACACACCTGTAGGGAATTTAATTGAGAACACAATGATACCAAAACGAGCGACGTAGCACGAGAATTAAGGTGAGAAAGCTGAAACGAGTATACACATTTAGGTGTCACCGCACGCTCGCCCGCACGCTCGGCGCATGACCTCTAAGCTGACCGCGCGCCTGCCCGGTGCGCGATAGTGTTAATAGGCACTTAAAACATCCACAGGTATGTGGACTCTTGAGGCTATATTTATGAACAAGGCTCTCAATTCAGAATGCATCACAAGGTATGAGTCAATAGTCATATAACAAATGCTGACCCCACATCAAGTACACACATCCTGCACACTTACCTGTAAGTGGTCACCAAGGTGCGAGATGATCTGTCCCATGCAAGCAATGGCGCGTTCCTTCACTTCCTGGTCCAGATCCGCGGCCCGTAATCTTGCTAACGTGCAATGATACAGGTCACCCGTGTACGGAGTGAAGTCAAACGACGACGCCAAATCTAGTGTAACACAAAATATAGTGTAAAACAAATTTAGTGTAATACAGAATATAAAATCAGCTCTAACAATAATAAACTATGAACAAGGCATTGTTTGATTAATGTACGTAGAACACAACACACCACAAAAGAAAATAGCTAGTCCTAACAAATTTTATCCTAGGAGCTTAGAGAATGTTAAAAGTGAAATTGTGACACCTTCGACCATCCAAATTCAAGAGCAATGTGAAAAGATAGGACGACGTGAAATTATATGGGTAAAAGGGATGTTAGTCTGGAGGAATGTATTGACTTAGCTAGACATTTATTGTAGTATTATACCAAGAAAACTACCTTTCTACCAAGCAATGTATCGAGCTTCCTGACTAACTATGGATGAATATATCGAACTATTTATGGAAGAATGTATCGAGCTAGCAGACTTCCTATGGAGGAGTATCAAACCAGCAGACTACCTACAGAGGTGTATCAAACTAGTGGACCACCTATGGTGTCAGGAGGATTTCTATGGAGGAATATATCAAGACAGCTGACTAGGTATGGGGAAATGTATCAAGCTGTATTGATAATGTATAATGTATCAATATGTATTGAGCTGCCTATTGTATGACCTTATTACCCAAAACAGATAAGACTAACACCATTCTGAATTTGTCATTTTTCTGGATTTCTCAATAGGCCAGTTAACACTTTCGCGCTTTATATTAGAGATAACTCGTCACTGGTTTTTCTTACGATTCCGCATAACTGCCTACTTTTCTCGTCAATCGAAAAAATATTTCTATAAATTCCATTTTTTAACCGAAATGGATGGGGATACTTTTGTTTTGTAGAGAATTTATTTGCGAATTTTTTGGTACCAGAATGAATATTATATCACATAAACTTCTATGAGTAAAAAAAAAATACACAAAGTATGTTTGGGGGTGTGGCGAGCGTGTGGCAGTGGGTTCCCTTTAGCCGTTGATATATCCAACACGTGGGAAATATTTGTATGTGTTATGTATATGTCTGTGTAGGGAATTTTACTGCGATCACTGTCATACAAATTATAAAATGTTTCAACAAGTATAAACATGACAAACATCAAACGAACGAAAACAATGCGTTCGTTTCTGCCGCGAACGCATACTGAGCGACGTGGTTCTATATTTGGCGCTTCTCTTACACATGCTTTGTACCAATGTTATATAGTTCATCTTATAGAAAATTTTATTGCGAACACATTGGTATAAAAAAGAAATACGTACATAGAAAAGTAGGGTCAGGAAACGTATAAACTTTCCAAGCATGATTTCCCCCCTGTGTTTTCGCCAGTGCGCTCGCGGCTAACTACTCTCCACTTCACACACTCTTGCGGGTGGGCAATTACCTATATTAAACATTCATATGCATATGTCCGTGTAGAGAATTTTATTGCGATTCCAATGATACCAAAATTAGCGATGTAGGACAACTGTAGGCTTCGCAACCATTAAGAAAGTGGAAACATTTTGTTGCTGTTTGGCGCTCTCGGCAAGTGATCTGCATAGTTTTTTATTTGGTGTTGATACTCCTTATGCTTGGGCGGCATTTTATAGGTATGCTCTTATAGACAATTTCATTGCGAACACAGTGATACCAAATTTAAATACGTGCGCCTTCAATTATTGTCAGGACAGTCAAAAGAGTGTACACTTTTTCGGTCTTACCGCGTAGGCGCGCGAAGTGCCGAAAGCATCTGGGGTATTGTTTTTTTTTTGAGCGCCGAGAGCGCGAAAGTGTTAACTTCATATTTAAAAATCAATTATGTTAGTTACAGAGATGAAGTATGTAACAGAATATGCAACATATGCTAATTATATCATCAGTACATCATCAGTGTTTGTAAAGATTTTTGTACAGCAGAGGGACAGTACATGGTAGTACATTACCCCCATGTTCAACTGTTATGACCCAGGTATTTCCTGGTCCTGGTATTTCCTGGTTCCTAATTATGACAATTATAAAGCTTTTGTTCTATTAGTAAATTGACATATTTTAGGATTAATCATTATCAATATCAGGAAGTTATATTTCATCTTGTCAATTACATTCTTTGCTATTGTATTGTAGTGTGTCAGCCTGATATTTTGAGAAGTTACTGTATGCATAAATTTACTGTATTATACAATCACGAGTTGGTCAGTGGAGCGGTGTTTGCATCCAATGTAATATACTGGTAAAATAGGTAAGTTTTTTTATTTGCCTAATTTGCAGTAGTTTAACAGGCCTAAAAGAAACGATACTACTGCATTTCTATGAGCCTTACTACTAGCATGATGCTATAACAATCACCAAGAGTTACATATCCTTGCAGCATCACAATTGTCATAGCTACAAGGATAACTTAATCCAAATGCCACAACATCTGTTACATAAAACATCAAACTGAGATGCCTGATATTGCCCACAAGCAATATCAGTTAATTTTTAAATTTTCTTAATATTGTTGATTTCCTATTTGAATAAAAAGTTATGCATTTAGTAGTGCTGATGCCTTGCTTACCTCTAGGAATACCCCTTCTAAGGGTATCCAGAACAGGTAAACCTCCCAGATGCCCATCTCAGTGTATGAAGGAGTGCTTGGAGCTAAGTTTAAGATTACTTGCCAGAGACTTTAAACATAGCACCATGCTTGGAGGAATTTTTGAACATAGCACCAAGCTTGGGGACAATTTTGAACATAGCACCATGCTTGGGGGCAATTTTGAACATGGCATTATGCACATAAAAACAGATGATAGTGCAGAAGGCCTATGAAACCACGAGAGGCAGCCGACACCTAAACAAACTCACTCACATACACTTCTAACTACATGCTTGAAATAATCCAACAATCCCACACCTATTATTACCTGGGAAGTTACTCCATATGTCAACAGCCCTATTTATAACCCATTAATTACCAAGGATTATTTAGAATCTAAAAATATCCACTTATCCCATTCACCTGGGCACTAGGAAACTCGAACCATGGACCCCACACGTGTAAGGCCTAAGCTCTTTCATTTATTTCTCCATTTATTCTATTGGCCAATTCCACAGAGTATTCATGCTGCTCTATGATGCTGGCATGTTTTATTTCCACATGCTCAGCTTTCCCCCCTAGGTTGAAGCTGTCTATATTTCCTTCTTTCTAACAGTACCTCGGGGACGTATCACGGTTTCTAAAGTCACACATAATATATTTCAAAATAATAATAAGTAATATAGGAATCAGGTAATGACATTCTAGTCCGAGATAACTAGATCACGTGTGCTCGAGGCATTTATTTGATTACAGCGGGGGCTCTCATCATGTACATAAGAACCTAAGAAATAGCTTAATTACTATGAAGGTTGGTCACATTGTAACAGTTCAACTCAGTTCAACAATTATGAAGTGTTCATGAAATGTTCCTGGTGAACATTTGTGGCCGTGGGATGTGGTAGTTAGAATTGTTTACACAGGTGGGCAAAAGAGAGGCCGGGAGACTAACCCATTAACGTAATGCTCTTAAGATCTTCCCCAGTTAACAGTGCAGTTTGGCATAGGAAAAACAAAATACCAGTTATTTACAAAAGTAGCAGCAAGCATGGGCAATCAGAATTGGGGAAAGGGGGCTGTTGATTATTCCTTCATGTGTGTAGGTAAATAGGTATAGCTGTATGTTAAGTATTAACATAATTCATTATGTTAATTATGTTAAAGTATTAACTATTATAGTGCTGTCACATCTAACAAATTGACATCTTAGTATTATTAATATTATATTGTATGTTAATTAAGATAAAGACATTCAACGTGTCATGTGTCAACACAAAGAAGCAACTCATCTTGCAACTTGCCACACACACACACACACAGAGGATTGATACTACACGTGTCATACCTAGGGGTCTGATGACCTTGACAATCTGCTGCAGCACAAGTAGCGCCTCGGCTGTGATCTTGTAAAATGGATCGGCTACGCACGTCACCACCGGAGGCAGTAGCTCACCAATGTGAGGATGAAACACTTCCCCACTGTGGTGTATTAACAAGCAATGCACGAAGGCCAACGTGTCGATCTTCATATTACTGCTGCTGTTCTTATCACTAGGGAAGAAATAAACTTAGATACAACAAACAATCTAGAGATCAAAATCAAATAATTTTGATACATCCTGAACAAGTATCAACTTGCAATTTGATTATGGTTATGGGTATATCATAATGTTATACAAGTTTCACCTCCAACGTTTGAGTATATTATGCAAATATTACATTACACTTATCAAATTTAAAAATCTGAAAACTACGTAAAGGTGAGGCTAATAGGCACAATGCATTCAGAAATTTATAGCAACTGTGAATGCAGCTTAAAATTCCAAGAGGTTTCACATCCTAAATGACAAAAATTTATCAGTCAACAAAATATTTGTATTCTGCATGGACACTGAACATGTAAATTTACCCACATTACTGTTTTGATAATTTGCTTAGTACTTCTAGTATTTACTGTTTCCTTGTATTAATTACTTGCATATCTTCTATCTTTGTCATTTAGAGTGCTGTTCTGTATAATAAAGTAGCATAAATTGACTTAGAACATGGAAATAAATGTAAAAAATGTGATGTTACTTTGTCTCGTCTGTAATACCACCTGAGCCCAAGTTCTACTCTCTAACACCATTCTCAAATTTCTTGCACACAAAATAGAACTTTCCGATCTCTGTTATTTTCAAATTAGAAAACGAATTCTATCCTTTTCTTTATGATGAAGTAGCAAAAGTTGATTGGCACAATATATTTAACCCCTAGGCAGCGACTATTGTCTCTTGACAATCTTCAGGGTAATGCGGTTATCGTCATGTGACGATTTAAACAATCATCATCTTAGCTTTACCTGAATGATAGTACGTAATATGGATATAATAGGTCTATGTGGATGTAATGGAGTTTACCTTGACTCATGATAAAAATCCTGCTACCATTTCATGGGTATGAATGCAGTTATTGTCATGAATGTTACTAGGGGAAATGTGCTCATCCTCATATGACAATTTAGACAATTATTGTCTGGTTTTACATGAAATGTAAAACCAGATAATAACTCTGTGGATATAAACAAAGAAAAACATGCGATACAGTAAAACAATCAGTTAAACATCCGAGGATAAAATAACAAGCGTCAGCCAAGTCGAGCACCGGGTGTTGACAAGTGACAGATGCAGCCATGCAGAGCACTTCCACCCAGCAAAACTAAACTTTCACTTATTTTCGTGTTTTTCTTTCATTTTGAATATAAATTGCAAAGGTGTTCTCCAGAGGTGCTATGATAAACTTTTTTGTATTTTTTTTTTTAATATTTTGCATATAGACGATATGACAATTTTGTTCATAGGTGCTGTTCAAGGGTAAAGACTGGCCAAGAGGAAGACAAGTACAGTAGACGGGCATCACCACATGCTCAGTGTGTGCCCATGATTTACACTTGAACTTTGTAATGTTATTTCCTGATTCCTGTGTTAAACTATTTTTTTAAACTTTTATCTGATGCGTGTTACCTGAATACCCGGGGTGGGAAAACTGCCTAAAAAACAAAAACACAAAACTGAATTTAAGCAAAACAGGAAAATGATTCCTTTTATTTTTTACCATAAATAAAACAAATAGGATTGAACTCTAATATTCAAACAAGAGAGAACTGCAAATTTTACCCAAGCAATAAATGAGTTACCCAAGTATGAAGCAAAACCATTATCAAAAAAATTAAATGCTACCCGTGCAACAAAGAGAACCACGTTACCAAACAAACGCTCCAACACTTTCGCAGGAAACACTTTACCAATTAAAATTACCAACACTTATTGAAACAGGACATGGAGCCATTGCCTAAGAAAGACTCAAAACACTTACCCAAGTGAGAACTGAATGCCAGGAATAAGCACAGGTATGTGATGAGTCAGAGCTCCAGGATACACTTGTACCAACTCTGTCAGCAGCGCAAAACATCCCTGACGGGTCTTGATGCTCTTCTCTCTCATTTGTCTGTGAACAGACTTCACCAAAGCTGGCACCTGCATAGGAACAGGAGAGTGCCCTCAACAGTCAGTAATTGACTCATAATACTGTACATGAAAATTAAACAGGAATACCTTTATGCAAGAATATGGCATCAATATCTTTTAGGGGCAAATATAATAAATTATAGTAACTCTACATTATTGATGAAGGACTCAAAATGAGCAGAAGGATGAGATAACAGTAGTATACAGACAATGAGTCACAACAACGTGGCTGAAGATATGATGACCAAACCACACATCAGAAGATGGAGAAACAACGATGTCTCAGTCCATCCTGGACCATTATCAAGTCGCATGTGGACACATGACATGATAATGGTCCAAAACGGACCAAAATGTCGTTTCTCCATCTTCTGATGTATGGTTTGGTCAACAGATAACAGTTGCATTTAAAAACTACAAACTCTCCCACAATGCTGAGGCATAAATTATTAATAAGCAGCTTCTATTTAACTCACCAACTTAGAATTATTGAGCAATTTCACTCTGAACCATTGCCTCCAGTTTGCTCCCACTTAGTATTAAACTAAACAATAATTTAATTGAGTTTTTGTTTATATCTGAAAATGCACTAACGGTGATACTAAACTCCCTGGCCCTCGAGTCATGGCCCTTGACATCGAAATTAACACTTGTCATAAACTGACAGAATCAATGACAGAACATTTGAAAAACTAAATAATGCCCAATAGTCCTCCAGAAAATAATTATAGATGCAGACCCTAGCAGAATAATAACTACAAGAGAAGCGTTCCTACCTGTTGCTTTAGCATGGAGATGGTACCTTCTTCCTGCTCCATGGCATCTGGGTCAAGGCTGAGGCTGAGGGATGGCCGAGTCTGACGCAAGAGAGCCATATACGCATGGAAGATGTCCACCTTCACATTTTCTTCTCGCTCTGAACCCAGAGGACCACATAAAAGTTTTATTAATAAACTCACGCACTGTAAAATGCCTTCATGCAGTGTTATGATCTCAGCCTGCAGGAGAAACGAGTCTCCCTTCTTGAGAGTTATTCAGCAAGCCAGACCTAATTAGAAGGTCTAGAAAGTATTGAGGTGATAACGCATATGTAAAATAGTTGGTTGGATATGTGTAACAGTTTGAGATTATGGGCAATGCAGAAGAAAATAGATAAATGACTGGCTAGGAGATGTGGACATTTTGCTGGAGGCGTGAGGCTCGCTTCCGGAGGACCTTGACCTCACTTGAGTGCCAGACATCGCAGGGGGAAGCCGCGCTCCGTTGAGCTCCCGTCAGAAGGGAACCCCTAGTGATATATCTCTAAGAGAAGAGAAGTGTGCAGACGTGCCAGCTGTGGAATCGAGCTGGGGACGTGTGGTCTCAAGTCGTGGACGATAATTAGTGAATATTAAGCCGCCCGGAGGCATTATTGTGGGCCGTGGGAGCGCCCTGACCAGACGCCGTCAGAGGGAAAGCGCCCTCGACCAATTAATCTGTGGTAAGCACGATATACGCCAGTTCTTAGTGATCACTTGTAGTTGGTCGTGTGCCCAGCGACAGTAGCGATGTTTATTTATAAGTTAGACATATTTTAATAAGGCAGAAAGCCTGAAATAAGAGAGTGGAGAGGGAGGAACACGGAGCGACGTCCGTCCCCTCTGAGCGCTGGCGGACGACTGAGGGAGCCCGGCTCCGGATGGAGGAAGACCCTCCCAGTGAGTGAGGACCGCCGCCAGGCGAGGTGGAGTATGGACCCGCCCAAAACGGGGGAGTCCACTCCACTGTATGTAGAGGACAGATAGAGGTTTGAGGCAAGCATATTGTGTGGTTATTTTTGTTTATGTGTTAAAGGGGAACATTTTATTGGAACGTCGATGGGTTGCAGGTTTGTCTCTTTGGGGAAGAAGTTGCTGAGAACTTCGAAGCCAGCAGATGAAGTAGCTGATGAGACTCCAAGGTAGTGGAGCAGAGGACCTCGAGCTGTGAGGAGAAGCAGCAATGAAGAGGAGTGTCACTTGCTTCTGTAGAGGTGGTGTAGCAGCCAAGAGAGCTGTGGAAGAACCTAACAGAAGGGTGAAGCACCGTAGTTGCACAAGGAAACTTCATGATAGCAGCCTGGAGGAGCTGCAGAGGATCCTGGTAGTGAAGCCCGGCAAAACCTAAAGATATTAGGGTAGTGAACTTCCAGAGGTGGAAGGGGAAGTTCTGGTGGATTACTAGTAGGGAGTTGATAATGTTTGGTTGTCATTAGCGTGCAAGACGCAGTGAGAGGTGAGTGACTGTTGGCATCCTTATGTCAAGGAGTTTTTTTATATTGAAGTATCAATGAACATTTATACTGGTATATGTTATTGCATTCAAATGCTGGTTTTCTATATATATATATGTTATCTTGCTGATGGTGCAACAGTGTGTAGGCTTGACCAACTTGAGGAGGTTAATAGTATCAGGTGGTGAACCAGGAGATAGGATACCACTTGATAAGCTGATAATAGAGTTCTGATGGTATTGGAGTGCAACCTGATTTGGATATTATAGAGTATAGGATTCATTATTATTATATGTGTGTATGTATCGTGTATGTGCTTTGTTCAGTAAATGTGTCACAATTTGCTGGTGTTTGCCCTTGTCCTAGTGAGGCTTCCCAGGAGGTAGTAAAGAAGGAGAGAGAGAGAGGAAGAACCATGAACCACTGCTGTGGACAGGGTAGGAGGTAATACTGGTAAGTCATAGGGGGATTGAGGAGATCATATCTCATAAGGAGAGAGTGGGGAGTCACAGCGGCTCGAGTGGGTGTGTGCACGTGACAACGAGGCTAAGTGTTGGAGCCGCATCCCCTGAACGTGTGACGTTGAGCCCTCTCCAAGAGCCAGAAGCGCCAAGGGTGATCTCCTAGTATAAGCACTCTGCCGAGTTGTGGGTTGGGTTGTCCATAGAGAAGGATCAACGACGACAACACCAACCAACCCACAGTCTATATGATAGCAGTTAATCCTAATATAAAAATAAAAAATGTTCAATAAAATAAATTTAACAATTGCCTATGGAAGGGCACTGCTGTGGATGAGTGTGGTGATACTTATTGGAATATGATGTGTGGCTTGTGTCATAAATAAACAAGTGCTACTTTTCTAATAGCTATAATATTCTTTATGATGTTGCCCATTTTATGCCAGTTGTTGCCTCCTCAACCAAAAGTGGGAAATTGGATGATGATGATGATATAAAGAACATACTATTGATTAAAAAGCAATGTTAATTGGTTTAATATTTATTGACTCCATCCAGAGTACTGTAGCTTTTATTTAGTCTCTTATAAACATTGCCTTTGTCCTTTTGAATGTCCTTATCATATATATTCAGAACAAAATCAAACTCTTCTGTCAAGTGATGTACAAACCTTTAAACCTGGTAATGAGCTGAGGAGACACTGTCTTGTAAAATTCAATCAGCATCTCGTGTCTGGTTGAGATTACGGCTTCCAAGCACTTTGCTGATGAGCGACGTACCTGAGCAGACAAAATTTTTTATTAGGCATTGGTTTCTGACAATTCTCTGGTAAATGCATCAGGGTACCAATCTGGATAAATTCAAATATAAGTCACTGTGGTAATATTGCTTTTTCCTGATTGCACTTGCATACAACATTACTAATATGCATAAGGCAGATGCTCCACAAAGCAGGCAGAATCCAGCAAAATACGCGAGCAAGTGTACAGGGCCTGGGTTGTACAGTCAAGTAAGGGTCCTGGGGTGGTCCCTCCTCAAACTAGCTACACCGGGACCTCATCTACATTGGTCATAGGACTCTCCTCAATGCAACATGTACCACTTTAAGGGACTCTCTTTTTATAGATTAGGGATTAATCGGTAGTTTGTTGCTTAAGACACCGGGGCTGAAGGCTTAAGTGCGAGTAGTGTCAGTATTTAGATGTGGTTCAATGAAACACAGCATGTACCTGGACTGTACCAGGAAGGAGCTCTGGGAGTTCTACTTCCCAAGCCCGATAAGGGGGGAGGGGGGGCCAGGCTTAACTAGCATAAGCAATACAACGGGTGTTTGAGTTATTCTAGAATGGTGTCAGCAAAGCTATTACCACATTAGAAAGATCTGGGATGCCTCATTATTTAATGATAGTCCACTCGTGGAAAAAACCTCTCTTAACAAGGTTGACAACGAATCCCTAATATGGCTTTCCAAATGATGCCAGTATGCAAAAATGACACAGGAGTTTCAGTCAGGATACTGCAGCAATAATCATGCACAAGAGAGCAACAATGACACTGTCAGTGGCACATATAATAATCATACACACTGACAGCACACAATAACTGTGTGTGTGTGTGGTCTATGTGAAGCTCACATTCTCTGACAGTTGTCATGTCATGAATACACTCTCATTCACTGACAGTTGTCGTGTCGTGATACCACACTGATAAACAGGTATACGCCACTGGGTATGTCATGGTTTCCACCTATGCCCGTTGCAGGTGCTGAGGTGAGAAGTGCGGGCTGACTACTTCGATCAACACTCGGAAGGATGACAACAATAAAATCAGACCTTGCACATACGGCAAGGTTGGCCCTCTAACATTCACTCATGCCATCCATTATGGTATGAGTGACATCACTCATACATACCATTATGGAATGCATTAGGCAGTGATGTGGTGGAGGCTGACTCCATACACAGTTTCAAATGTAGCTATGATAGAGCCCAGAAGGCTCAGGAATCTGTACATCAGTTGATTCACAGTTGAGAGGCTAGACCAAGGAGCCAGAGCTCAACCCTTGCAAGCACAATTAGGCGAGTACAAGCAGAGATTCCGAAGTGCTCCAACATCTGGTTCCAGCCATCGCAGCGCTCCAATTGATTTTCTTGTTATGCTGCATATATCACGTTAAGTGTCATTTCTTTTGTGCAACTATTCTTATTACTATTGTCCATATTCCTGTTACTATTGCCAATATTTCTGTTACTACTGACACTATTCCTGTCTGTTACTACTGACACTATTCCTGTTACTACTTACACTATTCCTGTTACTACTGACACTATTCCTGTTACTACTGACACTATTCCTGTCTGTTACTACTGACACTATTCCTGTTACTACTGACACTATTCCTGTTACTACTGACACTATTCCTGTTACTACTGACACTATTCCTGTTACTACTGACACTATTCCTGTTACTACTGACACTATTCCTGTTACTACTGACACTATTCCTGTTACTACTGACACTATTCCTGTTACTACTGACACTATTCCTGTTACTATTGACACCATTCTTGTTGTTCATCACACTATTACTGTATTGTTACATTCAACAAACATTTACTTTAACAATTCATATTTTCAAATGAGTCTACTTGCTCCAAAGGTTGTGTGTATAAAGCAGTCATCATTATTACTCTCAAAAACTTGGTGAAATACAGAGTCTACCAGCAACATAAACCCAATAGACCACAAAGTATAACAAAACACACATGTATATATATATATATACACCATCTTCTAACTCTACCAATCTCCCACCAAAAGAAATGGAAATAAAACACTAAGAAAGAAACTCGCCTTCCACGACATGTCGTCGTCGTCAGAATATTCATCATCCTCCTCGCCGTCGTCGTCTTCGTCCATGTCCATCTGACCTTCGTCATCTTCGTAGTCGTCGTAATTGTAGTTGGGGTCGTGTGTAATATACTTGAGGCACATTTCAACTATCTGAAATTATCAAACCAAAACATCTCAGACCAGATCTTCAATGGTTGTCAACTTCCATTTCAAAATCGTAACCAACAGAATATCGATTTTATAGAAGGAAGCGTTCCTGGTATAAAATACTGTACTCACTGGAGTACACCTGGAGTGGGTTCATGAGTTTTATTACTTC
The DNA here is from genome assembly GCF_040958095.1 of Procambarus clarkii. Lineage (NCBI taxonomy): Eukaryota > Metazoa > Arthropoda > Malacostraca > Decapoda > Cambaridae > Procambarus > Procambarus clarkii. The sequence continues at coordinate 12,771,559 of NC_091180.1, read as the reverse complement.
CCAAGCCCGGTGTGTACCATATACTTTACACAGAGTGCAAGCTGGAAAACTACAGTATTTCCAGAAGTCACAAAATACTATAATACAAAGCCCTTAGGGAGAGATTGAGCCTATCTTAAAAATATATCACCAAATGTCAAATATTTCTTCGCCTTTCCACGTAAATATCAAATCCTGCATTAGTAAAGCATCCCCCTTCTTCTCATTCTTGTGGCCTCTTTTTAAAAATTTGGATACGTGAAAATCTGAAGGATGAAGTTTACAAATCAGTTGGACCAAAAGTCCTCCTTTCTAACTTCACAGGCTTCCCAGTCTATTGATTTTAAATTAAAGTCACCAAACATCATTAATCATGATTTATCTTCACCTGCTGTTAACCCTTAGACAGTGGTTATCATCAATATGCTGATTCTCAGGGTAAAGAAGTTATCGTCATATTACGATTTAAACAAGTATTGTCTGGGTTTAGTATGTATGATGCAAATAATGATATAACAGCTCTCCGTGGACGTATTGCAGTTTACCTTGACCTATGAAAAAAAAATTAATGGTTACATTCCACTGTGAATGAGGTTATCGTCATGAATGTTACTTGGTGAATGCGGTCATCGTATAAAATTCCATCATAATTACATGATATGCACACTAATGATGTTCATATGGTTTTCACAACTCGGTATGGTTGTACCAGGTAAAACCATATACCTGTACCAGGTATACCAGGTAAAACAATCATCAATTGAACAATTATCATGCGGTATGTGTAATAGGTGACTGTCGTCATTTGCGGGAGGCACACTGGAGTACACCTTTCTTTCAATCAGCACTCTCCCCGATATGGTGCCAATTAAGACGTATGTCATTGCCCGGAGTCCAACATCATTGTATATTATGTTCATAACCTTTTCAGTACTCTATATGGCTGTAATGGAGTATACTGTACCAGATAAACCAATCATCAATTGAAACAGTATCACATTTGATGTGATTTATCAGGTTATTCAACACACACCCTTGTAAATAAAGAGGAACAAGTGATAAACAATCAGAAAAACATCTAAAGGGTAACACAGGAGTCGTGTCTGGCATACCTCAGTGTTAGCAAAGTCGGGCATTGTGTGTTGACAGACGCCAGACCACACAGCCAGACCGCAAAATTTCACAGTGCCACCACCAAGTACTGTATAATGATAAATATTTACTTATTTTCATGTTATTCTTACATTTTGAATACAAATTAATATTTCTATGATGGAATTTTTTTTTGTAATCACTTTAATTTTTTGCGCATATGCAGGAATGATCATTTTGCTATAACCGCTGTCCAAGGAATAATATAAAACAGAATCTTTCTTGATTATAAAACCTTCTCTTTTGTCATCTAGCTCTTCTCATGTCCATATGTACAGTAGGCAGTAATGTTTATCAGTTTATCATCCCGACTGCAGAACTCTAGTGCCACAATGTCGACTTCTCGATACAGATTGAACAATTAATAATTAATTAGTTCTCTTACTAAAGGTAAGAGAACAATTAATTCTCTTACCTTTAGTCGTTCCTTTTCCAGGGCAGCAATACCTTCACCTTTTCTCATTTTTCTGTCATCAGCAAATGATTAGCTTCTTGTGAATAACACCTCGTTTGATGCTTTATCTTCCAGTTTTATCTCTGCTAGTCAACAATATCTGGCATCTTACGCTTTATTATAACCCTTAACTAAAGTGTTTTACCTCATCCATCTATGTTTGAACTTTGCAAAAGCAGGCTGCATTGTTTTTACGGTATCATGGTGTAGTGGTTTAGGGCGCTATCTTGTAAGTACCATGTGAGCGGGTTCAAATTTTCCTTATGGCCCCTCCTGATTTTCACACTAATACATCATGTCAATGTAATTTCATTGTGCATTTGATGAGAGGTAAAGCGTAGGTGTTGAACTATTTGACCACAAGCCACAGAGCACGGGGGGATGTGTGTGAAACCCCTGGTTTGAGTTCCAGTTGGGAGCCTCAAGACCCCTTGTGGATTCAGCTGAATCCCAGGTTGCATTGCTTTTACTGAGTCAAGGTGTAGTACTTTAGGGTTATCTTGAGGTTATCTCGAGATGATTTCGGGGATTTTTAGTGTCCCCGCGGCCCGGTCCTCGACCAGGCCTCCACCCCCAGGAAGCAGCCCGTGACAGCTGACTAACACCCAGGTACCTATTTACTGCTAGGTAACAGGGCATAGGGTGAAAGAAACTCTGCCCATTGTTTCTCACCGGCGCCTGGGATCGAACCCAGGACCACAGGATCACAAGTCCAGCGTGCTGTCCGCTCGGCCGACCGGCTCCCTTGCAGGTTTATATTCTCCTCCTCGTGGCTCCTACTGATTTTATCATCAATACATCACATTAATGTGATTTAATCGATCTGTGCAATCTCCAAGGTGGTACCAGAGGCCATACATATTCTTCAGTGCAGAGGTTAGCACAGTAGACTTCTAACTGATTGTACCCGTTGTTCAATTCCTAAGATTGAGGGGATGTTTGAGCACATTTCCTCAAATCTGATGCTTCTGTTCACCGAGCAATAAATACCAGTAAGTACCTGGGAGTTGGTCAATGTTATGAGATGCATCCTGGAAAAGGCGTCGTTAACCTAAGGTGACCTCAATAAACCCAGGGGTCCTTGCCCCCGACATTGGGAAACCCTACCATGGGTGGATGATGATTGATATCTTCAGGGCAGCAGAGTGAAATCCTCTATATACATTATATATAAACAGTGAGAAGACACCAATCTCCAAGAGGATGTGCAAGCAACCATACATACTGTGGGTAGATGATGAGTGATTTCCTTAGGGCAGCGGAGTGTGAAGGCTTCGCACGCAGAAATGCAATACTCGCGCAGTTCATCATCATCCACCGCAACATACTGAACAATCAGCGGCATCACGCGCTCCAAGTACTCTCCAAACCTGTGACCTGCCTGCCGACTGCAACCATTATCAAACGTTATTGAATCCATTAGTGGCAAAAGGAAAAAAAGTATCTTTCACAATTACATTTAATAAACTATATTATTATAAAGTGCCCCCACAGAACCATCCACTGGCTTTTCCCTTCAAAATACAGACAGAGTGATAGGTACAATACTGTACTGAAATTTTAGGAGCCATCAGTACACCTGGTACATCAGCTACGAGGCAAGATTTTGCAGATTGATCTTGCTGCCTGTAGGCTCAACTAGGCAAGCACAGGTTTCTTGTAATCACAATGACTCACAAAGCAAAGAAAAATAAAACTTATCTAGAATTGCTAAACCACAACAATTCATAACAAGAGAGATAACAAATTTATAAATCAACACAAATATTTTGCATTGCCTAGAGGTAAGGAGGCATAAGAGACAAAAAAAAAAATGCATTGTGTAGGAAAAATGGCTTAGGTCTTAAGGCAATAGTCACGTGGGTGAAGCAAGTGATGTGGGGGGGTCAACCAGGAGGCCAGGTCAACACTGACCTGCAACGGCACTCACTCCTTCAACAATCACAAGGAAACCAAGGGATAAAAAGGTAGCTGAGCAAGCCAAGTCCAGAGATGTGGGATGGTACTGTGCACCGAGGCAAGAGATATAGGATTGTACAGTGTATCAACGCTAGAGATATGAGGTGCAGGGTAGTAGTGAATCAAGAGACACACATTATAAATAGCCTGAACATTTGGAGAGGATGGTTCATAAGATGCTTGTAAAGAATGTTCAATAACTGATAACCTGCAACACAAAGAAAAGCAGCAGATTACATTATTTACAAGAAGGTTTTCGGAACTACATAATGGGCATAGATTGAAAAATCATATTTACACAGGTCTGCAAAAGTGATCAAGCAGCATACAAATTCCACAAATCCTACCTAATTGCCGCGATACACTGGATATACGTTCTCGTGGTAGACATTGACGAGTTCTTAGCTAGTTCATCAATCAAAAAATCCATAAGTCTTGCATATATCTGCGGCGAACATGACACCACCAGGTGACTAAGGGCAACTATTGTACGCTTTCTGACGGCGAGACGGGGCGAAGCCAGCTGTGGTAGCAGCGCATCTAATATATTAGGATGGAAGGAGATAAGAAGAGAGCCGAAGCGCGCTAGAAGGTCACCCAAGATGTCTAGAGCCTCCAGTTGGACACTTACATCTTCTTGCTGAGGAAGATATAACACACATCACAATTTTGTCACAAACTGCAGTTTAATAGTTACCTACAGACTGGATGATATATATATACCATTATTTTGTCAAGTGTACTATACACTAAAAGACAAAATATATTTACATACCATAAGGCACTAACTATTATACTTAAATGATATAACACGTTATAAAACTTAGAAAATTAATATATATATTGTATACAAATACTGTATTTACAATACAACAACTAACAAATCTACAAGTTTACAATCATAACCACATTTAAAAACTATTTCTTAACAAGTGTGATGAGGCTAAACATTAATAACTCCATATACAAGGATAATTTGTTACAAATACCATTACGCATCATTGAGATGTTACCATTATCCTGTTTCCCACTCTCGTGGGGTAGGAGACATTAGCCAAGAGAAAGCAAAGAGTGAATACTGTATAGTGAAAGGTTACAGCAATTTAAAAAATATTACTCATATATTCAGTACATTATTTACACTATTGCAGCAGCACAGATAAGCACCACCACACTCCAGCAGTCATCCACAGCACCACCACACTCCGGCTGTCATCCACAGTACCACCACACTCCAGCTGTCATCCACAGCACCACCACACTCTGGCTGTCATCCACAGCACCACCACACTCTGGCTGTCATCCACAGCACCACCACACTCCAGCTGTCATCCACAGCACCACCACACTCCAGCAGTCATCCACAGCACCACCACACTCCAGCTGTCATCCACAGCACCACCACACTCCAGCTGTCATCCACAGCACCACCACACTCCAGCTGTCTTCCACAGCACCACCACACTCCAGCTGTCATCCACAGCACCACCACACTCCAGCAGTCATCCACAGCACCACCACACTCCAGCAGTCATCCACAGCACCACCACACTCCAGCTGTCATCCACAGCACCACCACTCTGGCCGTCATCCACAGCACCACCACACTCTGGCTGTCATCCACAGCACCACCACTCTGGCTGTCATCCACAGCACCACCACACTCTGGCTGTCATCCACAGCACCACCACACTCCAGCTGTCATCCACAGCACCACCACACTCCAGCAGTCATCCACAGCACCACCACACTCTGGCTGTCATCCACAGCACCACCACACTCCGGCTGTCATCCACAGCACCACCACATTCTGGCTGTCATCCACAGCACCACCACACTCCAGCAGTCATCCACAGCACCACCACACTCCGGCTGTCATCCACAGCACCACCACACTCTGGCTGTCATCCACAGCACCACCACACTCTGGCTGTCATCCACAGCACCACCACACACTGGCTGTCATCCACAGCACCACCACACTCTGGCTGTCATCCACAGCACCACCACACTCTGGCTGTCATCCACAGCACCACCACACTCTGGCTGTCATCCACAGCACCACCACACTCTGGCTGTCATCCACAGCACCACCACACTCCGGCTGTCATCCACAGCACCACCACACTCTGGCTGTCATCCACAGCACCACCACACTCCGGCTGTCATCCACAGCACCACCACACTCTGGCTGTCATCCACAGCACCACCACACTCTGGCTGTCATCCACAGCACCACCACACTCCGGCTGTCATCCACAGCACCACCACACTCCAGCAGTCATCCACAGCACCACCACACTCTGGCTGTCATCCACAGCACCACCACACTCCGGCTGTCATCCACAGCACCACCACTCTGGCTGTCATCCACAGTACCACCACACTCTGGCTGTCATCCACAGCACCACCACTCTGGCTGTCATCCACAGCACCACCACACTCTGGCTGTCATCCACAGCACCACTACACTCTGGCTGTCATCCACAGCACCACCACACTCCGGCTGTCATCCACAGCACCACCACACTCCGGCTGTCATCCACAGCACCACCACACTCTGGCTGTCATCCACAGCACCACCACACTCCAGCAGTCATCCACAGCACCACCACTCTGGCTGTCATCCACAGCACCACCACACTCCAGCAGTCATCCACAGCACCTCCACTCTGGCTGTCATCCACAGCACCACCACACTCTGGCTGTCATCCACAGCACCACCACACTCCAGCTGTCATCCACAGCACCACCACACTCCAGCAGTCATCCACAGCACCACCACACTCTGGCTGTCATCCACAGCACCACCACACTCCGGCTGTCATCCACAGCACCACCACATTCTGGCTGTCATCCACAGCACCACCACACTCCAGCAGTCATCCACAGCACCACCACATTCTGGCTGTCATCCACAGCACCACCACACTCTAGCTGTCATCCACAGCACCACCACACTCTGGCTGTCATCCACAGCACCACCACACACTGGCTGTCATCCACAGCACCACCACACTCTGGCTGTCATCCACAGCACCACCACACTCTGGCTGTCATCCACAGCACCACCACACTCCGGCTGTCTTCCACAGCACCACCACACTCTGGCTGTCATCCACAGCACCACCACACTCTGGCTGTCATCCACAGCACCACCACACTCTGGCTGTCATCCACAGCACCACCACACTCCGGCTGTCATCCACAGCACCACCACACTCTGGCTGTCATCCACAGCACCACCACACTCCAGCAGTCATCCACAGCACCACCACACTCTGGCTGTCATCCACAGCACCACCACACTCCGGCTGTCATCCACAGCACCACCACTCTGGCTGTCATCCACAGTACCACCACACTCTGGCTGTCATCCACAGCACCACCACTCTGGCTGTCATCCACAGCACCACCACTCTGGCTGTCATCCACAGCACCACCACACTCTGGCTGTCATCCACAGCACCACCACACTCCGGCTGTCATCCACAGCACCACCACACTCCGGCTGTCATCCACAGCACCACCACACTCCAGCAGTCATCCACAGCACCACCACACTCTGGCTGTCATCCACAGCACCACCACACTCTGGCTGTCATCCACAGCACCACCACACTCTGGCTGTCATCCACAGCACCACCACACTCCGGCTGTCATCCACAGCACCACCACACTCCAGCAGTCATCCACAGCACCACCACACTCTGGCTGTCATCCACAGCACCACCACACTCTGGCTGTCATCCACAGCACCACCACACTCTGGCTGTCATCCACAGCACCACCACACTCTGGCTGTCATCCACAGCACCACCACACTCTGGCTGTCATCCACAGCACCACCACACTCCGGCTGTCATCCACAGCACCACCACACTCTGGCTGTCATCCACAGCACCACCACACTCCAGCAGTCATCCACAGCACCACCACACTCTGGCTGTCATCCACAGCACCACCACACTCCGGCTGTCATCCACAGCACCGCCACACTCCGGCTGTCATCCACAGCACCACCACACTCCGGCTGTCATCCACAGCACCACCACACTCTGGCTGTCATCCACAGCACCACCACACTCCAGCTGTCATCCACAGCACCACCACACTCCGGCTGTCATCCACAGCACCACCACACCACTTCATAGTGATCAGGAATACAGCGCTCCTCATAAATGATCTTATACAGTACATATACATACATACATACACTCCTTCCTAACAATGGCTGCCTCCCAATTTTGTTCCTTACCATGTATCATGTGTTGCTCACACTCATCCCCTAACACCCTGTTAAGGGTGCCCCTGTGAGGGGCGAGGTCTCAGATTGGCGAGATGTCACCTGTGGAGTCCCACAGGATTCAGTCCTTGGACCCATGTTTCCTATACTGCATATGTAAATGATCTTCCAGATGATATAGAATCATTCCTCTCATTGTTTGCTGATGATGCAATTATGAGGAGGCTTAAGACGGAGGAAGATAGTATGAGGCTACAAGATGACCTAAACAGACTGAATGAATGGTCCAACAAATGGCTATTAAGGTTCAGCCCGAGTAAATGTAAGGTAATGAAACTAGGCAGTGGAAACAGGAGACCAGACACAGGATACTGAATGGGGGAGGAAGTCCTTCATGAAACAGATAGAGAGAAAGATCTGAGAGTTAATATCACACCAACCCTGTCTCCTGAAGCCCACATCAAAAGAATAACATCTGCAGCATATGCGAGGCTGGCTAACATCAAAACTGCCTTCAGGAACTCCCCCCACCCCCCCGGTTGAACTACTGACCCCACCAAGGATGCAACCCCATAACAAGCTGACTAACTCCTAAGAAGTACCTACTCACTGCTCAGTGAACTATATTCATGTCATCCAGTTTTCTTCCCATCTTCCACCATACCTTTTGTTTTGTTCATAGTTACACTTAATCCTTACAATGAAGTCCATCACCGTGTGTTTCCTAAGACTATTGTGGTTATTGCCAAGTGACTATTTTCATTATAAATGCCCCTTTGTACATTATGTTAATATGCCTATAATAGCCCTTATATGAATGTAATGGACATTTTGAAATTTTGGAAGCTGGATCAGCACATGAGAAATCATTTCATAAAGTACCTGTGGGGAATGCATTCCTGATATCATTACAGCACTATATTTACCTAGACCAACACTTAAGGTTAACTGAGTTACTGAACTAATAATGCATGTAGAGGACAGCATCCCAGACACGCCACACTACCCACTCCAACTCACATCTGAGCCGAGACATTCAACATTACTGTAAAGAGCTATCTAATATTTGTGAGAGAGAGCACTACAGTGAACCAACACTGTGCAAGGCAACAGTAAATGGGGTGTGTGTACTCCAGGCCATGTTCGACTCTAAATATTACAGGATATCCATATAACGTTGACAAAAATATCATGTCATAGGAGCTTTACTTTGGATATTTCACCAACTAGTGTTCCCCTTTCCTCACTGCATATATCTAAATTAAAAAATATTGAATTTAAGGCTGACACAAATTAATTCCAAATGGAGAATCAGCATGTGCAACATTGCTTGATAGGTTCAGGCTGGGTAGTTGACAAAGATGGGCAGTTACCGACCATGTAAATTTTTTGAATAATTTTGGCTGTGGTATAAGCCACATCATGCAACAATTCAATGTTTGGCTATGTGTGAAAGAGGATGGGGAAAACCATTAAAGCAGGAACATACATGTGCATCAAGTTTACAGCTAGTAAGTAGCAAAGAACTGGATCTGCCAAGATGGTAGCTAACTCCACAAACAATTGCAAGTACAGTACAGAGTTAAGAAGTGCGTAACATTAAACACAGCAAACCAACCCTGACAATAGCCTCTGATAATCTGTCGGTAACTCTCTTGCAGATGTTGGCCACTAGCGCTGTCGATGATGCCGGAAGTTCATTTATGACAGTCTTAAGGGCCAATGAGGACATGTCTCGTAGCTGCTCCCGTTCACTCACCATGTGGTCGCACAATGACTCCACGATAGAATACACATGGAACTCTTTCACTTTGTTTACCAATGGCCCCAAACTGAAATATTACAAAAAATATACATTTAATTTTCCAATTATGCATTTTAAAAAAATGAAATAATTATTAGATCATCTAACCAATTTCTATATTTCCTATGTTAAATGTCAGGAAATACAGTATCTTATATGGAGAATTGGCATCAGGAAAGAGGCCCACCAGAAGGCCCCAGCAACAGTTCAAAGACGATTGCAAACACAACCTCAAGCAGCTGAACATCAACATCGACACTTGGAAGGCAGCAGCTGCGGACAGATCAGCCTGGAGATGCAAAGTGCAGAAGGGACTCCAGCAATTCGAGAGCAAACTGAAGATTCAGGCGGAGGAAAAAAGACTTCAGGGAAAGTCTCAACAACTGACGGATGCAGCCGCTTTGGCGTTTATCTGCACTTGCTTTGGTTGGGACTGCCGTTCTCGGGTTAGTCTTAACAGCCACAGCAGACTTACACCCAACCAGACTTACACCCAACCAGACACACAGGACACAACTCCATAATCCCATGGGATTGACAGATGCCTACTACTACAATATCATATGTTTACTTAACCAGCTACAATGCTGCATTTTCATGGACTGTAGAGTACTATAATAAATTACTGTACTGTACTTTAAATGTGCAATTCTTAAATAGAAACATTTCTAGCTCCTTCAGCAAGCATACACAAAATGGTACAGTATTCATTTTTTGAAATTGACTTTATATTGGCCACACAAATGGGTTAAACAAACACATTACATGAGTTAGCTGGACACTTATAAACAGGAACTGACTGCCTTGCACGGGCCAATAGACTCCGCAGTTTCACATATTCATGTCTTTTTAAACACTATTTCAGTAATGAGGATAGTAACACGTAAACAACACTCACCACTTGACAGCCAGGTTCTGCACCTCCCCGTTCTTATCCTCCAATAACCTGAGCAACATTCTGACAACTTTGCGCTCGGAGTCATCATCTAACTTGATTGAATCTTTTTGTAATTCTGTCATCAAATCATTTGTGGCCATAAAACGATAATCTTTGTCTGTGCTGGTCATCTGCAAAATAATACATACAAAATAACTTTATATTCCAAATCTGCACACACAAAAAACACTGCACCAAGGGACAGTATTGAAGCCACACAGTGCACCATGGGTCTGTATTCAAGCCACACAGTGCACCATGGGGACTGTATTCAAGCCACACAGTGCACCATGGGACTGTATTCAAGCCACACCGTGCACCATGGGTCTGTATTCAAGCCACACAGTGCACCATGGGTCTGTATTCAAGCCACACAGTGCACCATGGGACTGTATTCAAACCACACAGTGCGCCATGGAACTGTATTCAAGCCACACAGTGCACCATGGAACTGTATTCAAGCCACACAGTGCACCATGGAACTGTATTCAAACCACACAGTGCGCCATGGGACTGTATTCAAGCCACACAGTGCACCATGGGGGACTGTATTCAAGCCACACCGTGCACCATGGGTCTGTATTCAAGCCACACCGTGCACCATGGAACTGTATTCAAACCACACAGTGCGCCATGGGACTGTATTCAAGCCACACAGTGCACCAGGGGACTGTATTCAAGCCACACCGTGCACCATGGGGACTGTATTCAAGCCACACCGTGCACCATGGGGACTGTATTCAAGCCACACAGTGCACCATGGGGACTGTATTCAAGCCACACAGTGCACAATGGGGACTGTATTCAAGCCACACAGTGCACCAGGGGACTGTATTCAAGCAGTATAGGCCAGTATCATATCATTATCAGTGACAAGATCACAACTAAAAATATTTTGAGCATTAAGACTAGTGATAGCTAATGATCCAAATTCAACTCAAAACACAATACAAATTATATCACACATGGTGAAAGTAACTTGGTCATACCAACGATATCTTGTTGCCCAGCTGTTACCTAAAGGTAAATCATGACACTCTAAGCAAGATCAATAGTACTGTCATAATAGTACTGTCATATGAATACATTCAGGTTTATGACCAGATTGAGTGAAGTATAAATAGTAAAGACTTGTAATGCTTTGTCATTAATACAGCATTGACAATGTATAAAAAACCAGCGTTGAATGTAATGAAACGCCATTTTCTGATTATTATCAGCCTGGAGCTATCCAGGCTGATATTGCTAATGTCAGACTTTGGCATCAGTCATGTGTATGGAGTTCTTTAGGCCTACCAGGGACCACGAGCCAAAACCTCGCACCCTTCAAAGAAGCACGATGAGCAATGGCCTTTAGAAATCCCTGTGTGGTTGGAAGCATTCTATGTCTCCCATCGACCGGGAACAGGTACCCAGAAAGGTAAGCATCCCAAAACAAACCCCTATTGGTAACCCAAGGTAACCCAAGACCCTAGTTCTGAGGCTGGACATCAAAGCACACGAAAAACCGCCAACCGGAGGGAGGGAGGGTTGCCGGAGAGCCTCCGGGTCTCACCCAGAAAATGGTGTTTTATTAATGTACATTCAATGCTAGTTTTCTGGGGGAAGCCCTGTCAGCTCCCCGGAGCTACCTACCTAAAGACGAAAACAAGAGGGACCTACCCAGAAGGCGTATGTCACTCACTCCCCAACGCCACACTCACAACCCAAGGCCACATGGGCCCGACAAGGCCGAGGAACTTCAACGAAGGAAAGCGTAGCCAACCTACGAACGTTGTGGGCATGAGGATAGACTGCAGGCTGGGTGGACCGAACCACCCCACAGATGACCCGAGAGAACCGCACCCTGGAACAGGTTAAAAGGGCAACCGAAGCAACCCAAAGCGTGACCCCGGTCACAGCAGTCATGGCACGCAAAGAACGGGGAAGCACCGCCACCGAACACAACACATGATGCACCCCCGGCCAGACCAACCAAGCATCAACAACTCAAGGACCCCTCCGGAAAGCTGCGGTGGCAGTTTTCGCCAGAAAAGAAGATGGCTGCAAGCGAACAAACCTATCATGAGAACCAAAAGAGCAGAAACCCTGGCCCCGAAGGAGAGCATGAAGCACTCCAACCCGATGCCTAGCGCATCAGCCTCAGAACTGGGGTCTTGGGTAGCCGGCGCGAGAGTCAGGGGCTCCCCCTTCTCCCTCCAGGGGAGGGGGGGAAGCTGCGCAGACGGCAGCGTGGCGACTTGGTGACGTCATGCTCGTTAGCTCGTTTTTGTTAGGGAAATTAATGGACTAAGTCCATTAATTTGGCATTAATTAAGTAGCAATTTCTTAACCAGAATAGGGGTTTGTTTTGGGATGCTTACCTTTCTGGGTGCCTGACCCGGTCAATGGGAGACATAGAATGCTTCCAACCACACGGGGGTTTCTATATACCATTGCTCCTTGTGCATTTCTGAGGGAGCCAGGTTCTGGCTCGTGGTGCTCGTGGTCACGTGGTCCTCAGTAGGCCTAAAGAACTCCATACGCCAACGTCTAACATTAGCCATATCAGCCTGGATAGCTCCAGGGAGCCAAAGGGGCTCCCCCCAGAAAATGTCATTTAATATAGCATTGACAATGCAATAACTCTTGAGGAGACATCACCACCACATACAAAATTCTCAAGGGAATTGACAGGATAGACAAGGATGGATTATTTAACATGGGGAGTTACATGCACAAGGGGACACAGGCGGAAGCTGAGTACCCAAATGAGCCACAGACATTAGAAAGTACTGAGTAGTTAGTAAATGAAATGCACTAGGAAGTGATGTGGTGGAGGCAGACTCTATACAGTTTCAAATGTAGATATGATGGAGCTCAAGAAGTTCAGGAATCTGTACACCAGTTGATTGACAGTTGAGATACAGGACCAAAGAGCCAAAGCTCAATCCCCGCAAGCACAACTAGATGAGTACATATATACATACATACAAACGGATGGACGTACATACATACATATATACTGTACATACATTACATTACATTCATACATACATACCTACCTACCATGGCTGCCTGTTCCCCAACACAATGAATTATTATTTAATATTATAACTAATGAATTTTTTTCTTAAACAGAATCAAAGTGTAAGCATCTGCAAATGCTTTGTTCTTTTATGCAACAAAGATACAGGCTGCTTCGTGCCTCGGACAGATTTTAAAACATACCTAACCCACCCCCAGACTAACCTAATGATAGTTTTTAATAATTATAAAATGAGTTGTATAAACACCCAAGTACAGTCTAACTCTAAACATATAATACGACGTTAACCCAAATATAAAAGCCTAACAAACAGTAATTTTCACTTTGATCGTTAATGGTCTCAACAACATTACCCAGCTACAACTACCATTCTGAAGACATTGTTGCCAAGCACACAGCTAGTCTATCAAAAATGCATCACAGGTGCTGGGAACACATCACAACACCCCACAACACACACCCCAACATCGAGCCTTGGACCATCACCTGTATGAGTGTCCACACACATCACAACACCCCTCAACACACCCCAGCCTCGTGCCTCGGACCATCACCCATATGAGTGCATCCACACACCCCCACAACACCCCACAACACACATCCCAGCCTCGTGCCTTGGACCATCACCAGTATGAGTGCCCACACACACATCACAACACACACCCCAGTCTCGTGCCTCGGACCATCAGCTGCACGAGTGCCCACACACCCCACAACACCCCATAACACACATTCCAGCCTCGTGCCTCGGACCATCAGCTGTATGAGTGCCCACACACCCCACAACACACATCCCAGCCTCGTGCCTCGGACCATCACCCGTGTGAGTGCCCACACACCCCACAACACCCCATAACACACATTCCAGCTTCGTGCCTTGGACCATCAGCTGCATGAGTACCCACACACCCCACAACACACACCTACAGACAAAGTTAGAGAAGATTCAGAGGTATGTCACCAGACTAGTCCCAGAACTGAGAGGTGAGAGCTAGTAGGAAAGGCTAAGGGAGCTGAACTTCATGTCCCTGGAAAACAGAAGAGTAATGAGGAAGAGACATGATAACCACCTACAAAATTCTCTGGGGAATTGACAGGGTTATTTTGAGATCTTGAGGTTATCTTCAGATGATTTCGGGGCTTAGCATCCCCGCAGCCTGGTCCTCGACTAGGCCTCCTTTTTCTGTTATACATCCCCAGGAAGCAGACCATAGCAGCTGTCTAACTTCCAGCTACCTATTTACTGCTAGGTGAACAAAGGCATCAGGTTATCTTGAGGTTATCTTGAGATGATTTCGGGGCTTTTTAGTGTCCCCGCGGCCCAGTCCTCGACCAGGCCTCCACCCCCAGGAAGCAGCCCGTGACAGCTGACTAACTCCCAGGTACCTATTTACTGCTAGGTAACAGGGGCATTCAGGGTGAAAGAAACTTTGCCCATTTGTTTCTGCCTCGTGCGGGAATCGAACCCGCGCCACAGAATTACGAGTCCTGCGTGCTATCCACCAGGCTACGAGGCCCCTTTGGGGCCTCGTAGGGAGGCCCCAAAGGGAGCCTCGTAGGGAGCTTTCTCTTGGGGCCTCAGGGTGAAAGAAACTCTGCCCATTTGGTTCCGCCTCCGCCAGGGATCAAACCCGGAACCTTAGGACTACGAATCCCGAGCCCTGTCCACACAGCCGTCAAAGACAAACTCTTTAGCACGGGTGGAACCCGAACAAGGGGGGACAGGTGGAAACTTACCCAAAAAAGTACCCAAATGAGCCACAGAGACATTAGAAAAATTATTTCAGTATCAGAGTAGTTAACAAATGGAATGCATTAACCCTTACACTGCTACAGCCTGGGCTGTAAATGAGGGTATAAGCTGGGGCTGGGCAAAAAAATATTCGAATTATGTGAAATTTAATATTAAATGTTAGACATACTGGTATCTCCTACTTATTTGCTTTGGCATCATGAAACTTTCATCAAAATATTTTCAAAAATGTATTTTAGACAATTTTTTTTAAAAAGAAGAATGTTTTCTTGATAAGGAGAACAGCTCCTATTAACTGGAACTGAGGGATAATGCAATAATAAAGAGAGCAAGCACCTGTACGATGCACAAAGAATAGTAGTAAGAATTGTCCACAAAGTGGATATGAAGCTGCTGCCTTTATAGCATTGCTGAGTAATACATAACACCACCAATAATAATAAGTATGTTATTATGCTTTATTTTGATATATATATATCATATAAATACATTGCTCAATGTTAATAACTGTTACTTTTTTTACCAATATCTAAAAAATATTTGTTTTAAGGGGATTTTTTTTTTTTTGGTCTCCTTTGCTTATTATCTGATTTTGTTGTAACCTCTACATCCTGGAGAGTGCATATCCGACCCTAAAAATGTGAACATCGAATGAAATTGGTCAACAAATAAATCGATCACACCTGGCAGAACTTGGGACTTTGATTTTTTTCTTTTCTTTTCTTTTGCAAATTTTTTACAGATCTCAAACTCTATTTTCTTTCTCTCTTTAGGTTGTTTTGATGATTAAGGACAAGATTAGGGCTTTATCACTTATATATAAAGCATGATCTTTATACCCTAAATCATTATAATTTTCCCTATTTTTTTTTTTGGGTGCTATTTTTCTTGACTTCATTCCAACACACATTGACCTACAACTTTTCACATATTCAAGTATGGTACGGTTAATAAACAATGCCAAACAATGTTTATTAATTAAAACATACAAGTAAATAAATGAATTAGAACTACCTTATTCATTGTCTATAACTTCAACTTCAATTATCTCTAAAACTAGAATTTCAACTCTGAGTCAGCTTAAAAAAAAATCCAGTTTCTGACCAATTCTCATAATGTTTACATTTAGTTTGCACGGCTGTCTGTTCTACAATCCTATTAGAATGGATTTTTCATAAACCCTAAACGTTAGGAGTTATACATTTTTTTGTCTAAATTTGGCACATATTTCAAATGCCACAGTGACATTTTTTTACAGCAAACTAAACTGAAAACATATATTCTAAATCTATTAAAATGAAGATTATACGCTATTCTGAGAGCATAACACCAAATGAACAATTGGTGTTATTTAATATTTTTGCAGCAGATTTGAAAATCTGAAGATTTCAATACTCAATTTTATACTTTTTTTATTTTCTTATTTTTCAAGTTACGTTTGTGATCATTTAGACATAGTTGCAGGATTTGCCAGTAGATTACGCACACAAAATTTGAAAGCATTTTAGCAAGTTTGAGAAATTGAACTTATAGTACCATCAGGTCCTGTTGTATATGTATGCCATGCACAGTTTAAGGGTTAAGCAGTGATGTGGTGGAGGCAGACTCCATACACAGTTTCAAGTGTAGATATGATAGAGCCCAGTAGGCTCAGGAACCTGTACACCAGTTGAATGATGGTTGAGAGGCGGGACCAAAGAGTCAAAGCTCAACCCCCGCAAGCACAATTAGGCAAGAACATTCCAGCCTCAAGCTGCAGACCATCACCGTATGAGTGTCCACACATCACAACACCCCACAACACACATCCCAGTCTCAAGCATAAGAACAAAGGTAACTGCAGAAGGCCTATTGGCCCATGCGAGGTAGTTCCTATTTATAACCACCTAATCCCACTCATATACATGTCCAACCCACGCTTGAAACAATCGAGGGACCCCACCTCCACCACGTTACGTGGTAATTTGTTCCACAAATCAACAACTCTGTTAGTGAACCTGTATTTACCCAAGTCATTTCTAAATCTAAACTTATTTAATTTATAGACATTATTTCGTGTTCTGTCTTGTGTTGATACTTTTAATACCCTATTAATATCCCCTTTGTTATGTCCATTCATCCACTTGTAAACTTCTATCATGTCACCCCTAACTCTTCGCCTTTCCAGTGAATGCAATTTAAGCTTTGTTAATCTTTCTTCACATGAGAGATTTCTAATTTCGGGAATTAACTGTCATCCTACGCTGGACATGTTCAAGTGAATTTATATCCATTCTATAGTACAGCAACCAAAACTGAGCTGCATAATCTAAGTGGGGCCTAACCAGAGCAAGATATAGCTGAAGAACAACACCAGGTGTCTTGTTACTAACACTTTGATTAATAAATCCCAGTGTCCTATTTGCCTTATTACAAACATTCATGCATTGATCCCTTGGTTTTAAATTCTTACTAATCATAACTCCCAGATCCCTTTCGCAATCCGACTTCGCAATCTCAACACCATTCAGCTCGTATCTTGTAACTATCATCATTACCTAGCCTCAGAACTTTACATTTATCAGCATTAAACTGCATCTGCCAATCTTTTGACTATTTCAAAACCCTATTTAGATCAACTTGAAGTGATAGCGAGTCGTCTTCCGTGTTAATTTCCCTCCCGATTTTGGTATCATCGGCAAATTTGCAAATGTTGCTACTCAAACCTGAATCTAAATCATTTATATATATTATAAACAACAGAGGTCCCAGGACAGAGCCTTGAGGCACTCCACTTACATTATCCCACTCTGACTTAACCCCATTTATACTAACTCAGTTTTCTTTGGAATAGCCATGCCCTAATCCAACTTAATATAGCACCCCCAATACCATAAGCCTCTTATTTTTTTAATCAGTCTTTCATGTGGCACTGTATCAAAAGCTTTGCTAAAGTCAAGGTACTTTATGGTACTATGCTGGAATAAAAAGATAGCAAATTTGTTAAACATGAACGGCCTTTTGTAAAACCATGATGCGACTCATTTATTAATTTAAGTTTTTCAATACGAAGACAAATTGTATTTGCAATTATCGATTCAAGTAACTTTCCCACAATAGACGTTAGGCTAATTTGCCGATAGTTTGATGCAAGTGATCTATCTCCTTTCTTAAAAATTGGTACCACATTAGCAACCTTCCATGACTCTGGCACTCTGCCTGACTCTATTGATTTATTAAATATGGTAGACAGTGGCTCCCAAAGCTCCTCTTTGCATTCTTTAAGGGGGCGTTATTCGGGTATATTAAAGTTGTTATTTAGTGTGAATCATTATTTTTGACTAGTTGTATATGAAAAGGGCTACAATTGTTCGAAGTTTCAGCACTGTAGCCTAAATAGTAAGGGAGATTTTTAATTTTTTTATTTTTTTCAACGAATTTTACACATTTTCAAGTGTAAATTTACAACCACACCTTTCAGATATAATCATTCTATGACACTTTTCTGACACATTAACATATAATAAAGGATCTCTAGCAAAAGATTTTCCAAAAGTCTTTAGTTTTCCTAATACAAATAGTCTAAGTTCCCCCCAAAATTATGCAAATACATCATGTTTATTGCTATTATAAAGTCAATAAAGAACTCAAGATAAAAACATTTGCAAACGATTTTAGAAACATAAAATTTATATATAATGTGTAAGTTTCATGTAAATTGCATAAAAAATGAAAAAGATATTCATGTTCAAGTAACAAACTTTCAAGTAAGTAAAAAATAAAGTCTAAGGTGTTGCCCTCTGTGGCTGAAGTTGACATCAACCAATTTCCTCCAAAATTGGCACCCTTACAGATAGGCTTACGTGCAGTCAGGTGTACAAGTTTCATGCAAATCGCCCCATAAACAAAAGAGAGAGATAAAATTAAAAAAAAAAAAAAGTAAAATTTGACTTTTTTTTTAACTAAATTTTTTATTAATAAAACTAATTATAATTTGTTTTTAATATATGCTATTGTGATACCTGTGAGTCATAGACATGATTTCAGTTGACATTTTTGTTTGATAATCTTTTTTGACCATTTTTGAAAATTTTTGACACAATTCAATATTTTTTTTCATCCTTCCTATTTATGCTACGATGCTGAGACTTGGACTAAATGAAACCCTTTTCATATACAACTTATCAAAAAAGTTTGATTGAAATTGAACGAGTTTTCATTTTTTGCATATTTTGTGAATAACGCCCCCTTAAGCACCCTGGCAAACACTTCATCCGGCCCTGGGGATTTGTTTCGTTTGAGTTTTATTATTTGTTTAATTACATCCTCCCTAGTAACTGCTAAACTAGTCAACCTGTCCTCGTCCCCACCCACATAGACTTGTTCGGCTGAAGGCATATTATTAAGCTCTTCTTTAGTAAATACAGATATAAAATATTTCTTACAAATACTACTCATCTCCTCGTCATTATCCGTTATTTGACCTGTCTCAGTTTTTAATGGACCTATCCTTTCCCCAGTCTTTGCTCGATATAACTGAAAAAAAACTTTAGGATTTGTCTTTGCTTGCCCTGCTATGCAAACTTCATAGTTTCTTTTTGCTTTCCTTATCTCTTTTTTAACATTTCTAACCAGTTGTAAAAATTCCTGCTCTAAACTGATTTCCCCATTCTAAATCCTTTTGTACCACGCTCTTTTTTTATCTATAAGGTTCTTCTGATCCTTTGTTATCCACTTTGGGTCATTAGTATTCGATCTATTCAATTTGTATGGTATACTACGTTCCTGTGCTCTGCTTAGAATATTTTTAAATAAGTGATATTTTGAATCCACATCGAAATCCCCTTTTACGTCACCAATCGCTGGGCTCATGTCTCGCTTCAAGACTGGCCCACCCCCCAAGCCCATGACTTTCCAATCTATTTGACCCAAAAAGATTCTTAGGCAACTGAAATCAGCTTTTCAAAAATCTGGCACTTTAATTAACAAAATTTTCTCTTACAGATCTATTCCATTCTATGCTAAATCTTATTTCTTTCTGATCACTGTTCCCTAGCTCACTCCCTATTTCGATGTCATTAATTTGTGTGTCCCTGTTAGTTAACGCTAAATCTAAAATATTATTTTAGCCCGAAATAAAAAATATTATTATCTGCCCGAAACGCTTTGCGTAATAGTGGCTTTAGGCATTGTATGTACTAGCTCTATCTATAAATCTATCCATTTTTGTAAAATCTCTTGTATGTATGTACCTTACCTGAATAAACATTATTTATTATTTTCCCGCATTGGTTCCATAATGTGTTGACTAAGAAAGCAATCGTCAATTAATTATAGAAAATATGCTTTATTATTCCCTGTTCTATTAGACCAATTTATTCCACTAAAATTAAAGTCACCCATGACACAAATACTGCTAGATCTAGATGCTCTAGATATTTCATCCCATAAGTGCATTACTTCCATCCTAAGTTTGGTGGCCTGTATATAACTCCTATTAAAAGATTATTTGTCCTTTCGTTTAATTCTATCCAAATAGTTTCTGTATGTGGCTCAGTTTTGATTCCCTCTAAGACTACATTTCAAATTTTCGCTAACATACTGTATATGGCTACTCCCCCCTCCTCGTCTAATATATCTGTGTGAAACAGTTTAAATCCATTTATTTGATATTCACCTAATAGTTCCCTATTTTCTACATTCATCCACGTTTCGGTAAGTGCAATAATATCAATTCTTTCTGTGCAGACAAGAGCATTTAAATTGTTTGTTTCTTAGACTTCTACTGTTAATGTAATATACTCTACAACCTGTTCTCGCACTTTCTTACAGTCAATATTGACTTATTTAATACGTGCATATGTGACATACTAAACATACTAGTTTACCTTGAAAAGCTTCATAGAAAACACCAACCTTACCTAACCTCCTTAGTATGTTAAGATAAGCATCTTATTGCTTCGTAATTACAATTATTACTTAACCTATACCTATAAAAGGTATATACCTATTATAGGTATAACCTATACCTATAATAGGTTAAGTAATAATTGTAATTACGAAGCAGTAAGATGCTTATCTTAACATACTGTACTAAGAAAGTTAGGTAAGGTCGGTGTTTTCTATGAAGCTTTTCAAGGTAAACTAGTATGTTTAGTATGTCACATATGCACATATTTAATAAGTCAATATTGACTATACGAAAGTGCAAGAACGGGTTGTACCCTAAGTGCACTGTTATTTTGAGGCCCTTCTCTTTCCCTTATCATTTTTGCCAATTTGTTTCTCCCACAAACACATACTTTTATTACCTCCTTCCTCCATATCTATTCCCATACCACTATCTACTAACAGTTTAAACCCAAACAAACGCCTCCAACTACTGGTTTCAACGAGTTCGCAACAACAACAACCTCAGCCCTCGATAGATGCACCCCATCTTGAGCATACATTCCATTTCTTCCATAGAAGTGTTCCCAGTTATCTATGAAAGATATTGCAAATCAAATTTGATTTGCAATATCTTTCCAGCCGGCAATTGACACCAAGTGCCCTCGACAACCATTCATTTCCAACTCCCTTTCTTGGAAGAATGCTACATATGAGCAGGATTCCTTCCTTGCTCCTAATTCTATGGCTGTTTTAAACCTCTGGTAAGCTTCAGCCCATCACCCATATGAGTGTCCACACACATCACAACACACCCCAGCCTCGAGCCTCAGACCATCACCCATATGAGTGTCCACACACATCACAACACACCCCAGCCTCGAGCCTCAGACCATCACCCGTATGAGTGTCTACACACATCACAACACACCCCAGCCTCGAGCCTCAGACCATCACCCGTATGAGTGTCCACACACATCACAACACACCCCAGCCTCGAGCCTCAGACCATCACCCGTATGAGTGTCTACACATATCACAACACACCCCAGCCTCGAGCCTCAGACCATCACCCGTATGAGTGTCCACACACATCACAACACACCCCAGCCTCGAGCCTCAGACCATTACCCATGAGTGTCCACACACATCACAACACACCCCAGCCTCGAGCCTCAGACCATTACCCATGAGTGTCCACACACATCACAACACACCCCAGCCTCGAGCCTCAGACCATCACCCATATGAGTGTCCACACACATCACAACACACCCCAGCCTCGAGCCTCAGACCATCACCCATATGAGTGTCCACACACATCACAACACACCCCAGCCTCGAGCCTCAGACCATCACCCATATGAGTGTCCACACACATCACAACACACCCCAGCCTCGAGCCTCAGACCACCACCCATATGAGTGTCCACACACATCACAACACACCCCAGCCTCGAGCCTCAGACCATCACCCATATGAATGTCCACACACATCACAACACCCCACAACACACTCCCAGCCTCGAGCCTCAGAACAATATGTCCCTAAATCCAAGAGGACACCTTCCAGACTTGCTCCAGCTCTGGGGTCCAGCCTCTACCTTCCCCTGCTCCACACCCCCCCCCCCCCCCCTTCCCCTCCCTCCTCCACTCCCACTCCCTCCTCCTCCACACTCCATAACCCAAGCTAAAAATAGGAGTAAAATAGAGAGATGGTGGCCAGTTGCCGTGACAATATCAGCCAAACACAGTCTTGCCTCCCGACCTCCCTGCCTGACCCACTGTCAAACACACGCCCATATCTCCCTCCCACAGTGGTAATTCTTCCGCAGTTCTTCGTGCCGCACTTCCCAGGCTCACCTTCTCCAGAAGATTGGCGATGTGGTAGGAAACACTCGCCATTTTCGCGGTTTGTGTGGGGAAATATCGCCGAGATCTCACGGGCTCTGTCCGACCTCCTCCTCGATGCCGATGACACGCATTTCCCAACGGTGATGGCGATCGCTACATTTATGTCATTTACTGCCGTCTTCGGCCGCTTTCTAACGATTATTGCAATCAATGGCGTGTGTTTGGATATATTTTATTGTTCCAGTGGCTGCTATTTGGTAGAGGTATAATATTTTTGTAAGTGCATTTCTTAATTGATCACAACCAAATAACAAACAGCTGTGATTGGCTGCTGAGAATGGCGCCAACTTTGAAATATACCATCTCGCATATATGACTTGTCCAGCATAACAACACAGACAAGGCAGCTAAATCTACATGCTAGGAACCTGAAATTGAGGTGGATATGGGCATTCCAATCCCTGCTGTAAAAGCCGCAACATTTCAGAAAATTAGGGAAGATGAAGAGCAGTCACTGACACACAAAGGCCAGAAAGCACGAGTATAAAGAGTTATGACATGTTTAGAACCGAGATTTATATGTACGGGGCAGCATGAAACATCCACTAGACAGTCGACAGTGTGATGTTGTAATTGCCAGAATTAGGATGGGATATCAATATCTATGACTGGTGGCTGCAGGTAATGAATCCCCCAATAGTAAACATCCCAATTGTAAACTATGTGAATAAGAGCTGGGACATACTCTCCAACACTATATATGTGATTGCCCTGTTATAAGTGACTTCAGACCTAATGGTATGAGGTACTTTGAGCTCTGTAATTATTTCATACACTCAGGAATATTGGAAGATATTATTGTGCAGTTCCCAGATTTTGCTAGTGGAGAGTAACAGATCATTAGCCTTACATTTTTATGTTCTCACCTGAATTTTAGTCATAGTTGATTTATTTGTATTGAGGCTGGTATTTTCTCCCCAGATTCCATGTATGACTAACCACCCTGTGAGATGGAAAAGGGGGAACCATGTTCCCCAACGTTTTCTCTTTTTTTTTTATTCCTTTTTCTAACACAATTTATATTTTAATCCCAGTTACTATTAAGTTTTAGTCTAAGTGTTTTCCCCCCACACCTTGCCCGAAACGCTAAGCGTATTAGTGGCTTTAGGTTTTGTATTTACTAGCTCTAGCTATAAATACAACATTATGTTTGTTAATTCATCATCTATGTATGTACTTTTCTGAATAAAAAATTTAATTTAATTTTAATTTTAATGGTTGAACCTATAGTTAGTTCTTGATCCCCATTGTGTAATATCTCATATAAAATAGGGTAGCAGCACATTGCTGTAATTACCTAAGTGTAGTTACAGGATGAGAGCTACGCTCGTGGTGTCCCGTCTTCCCAGCACTCTTTGTCATATAACGCTTTGAAAGTACTGACGGTCTTGGCCGCCACCACCTTCTCACCTAACTTGTTCCAACCGTGTACCACTCTGTTTGCGAAAGTGAATTTTCTTATATTTCTTCGGCATCTGTGTTTAGCTAGTTTAAATCTATGACCTCTTGTTCTTCAAGTTCCAGGTCTCAGGAAATCTTCCCTATCGATTTTATCAATTCCTGTTACTATTTTGTATGTAGTGATCATATCACCTCTTTTTCTTCTGTCTTCCAGTTTTGGCATATTTAATGCTTCTAACCTCTCCTCGTAGCTCTTGCCCTTCAGTTCTGGAAGCCACTTAGTAGCATGTCTTTGCACCTTTTCCAGTTTGTTGATGTGCTTCTTAAGAAAAGGGCACCACACAACAGCTGCATATTCTAGCTTTGGCCTAACAAAAGTCATGAACAATTTCTGTAGTGTATCGCCATCCATGTATTTAAAAGCAATTCTGAAGTTAGAAAGCATTGCATAGGCTCCTTGAACAATATTCTTTATGTGGTCCTTAGGTGATAGTTTTCTATCTAGAACCACCCCTAGATCTCTTTCGTTCTCAGAACTCTCGTTCTCTCAATATCAGAATTCTTTAAAGATTTCTCACATAATATATAGGTTGTGTGGGGTTTATGTTCTCCTATTCCACATTCCATAACATAGCATTTATTAACATTAAATTCCATTTGCCAAGCGGTGTTCCATATACTTATTTTGTCCAGGTCATCTTGAAGGGCATGACAATCATCTTAGTTTCTTATCCTTCCTATTATCTTAGCATCGTCAGCAAACATGTTCATATAATTTTGTATACCAACTGGTAGATCATTTATGTAGACAATAAACATCACTGGTGCAAGAACTGAACCCTGTGGTACTCCACTTGTGACATTTCTCCAGTCCGACACATTGCCGCTGATCACCGCCCTCATTTTTCTATCAGTCAGAAAAATTTTCATCCATGTTAGAAGCTTACCTGTCACCCATCCAATATTTTCCAGTTTCCAGAACAACCTCTTATGTGGAACTCTGTCGAAAGCCTTTTTTAGGTGTATACCTAATTTTGCTAATTAAAAATAAAGGTATCTCTCTTCCTCCGCGCTCTACGCATAAGCGACCCTCAGTTACTTGATTCTGAAATTTCCTTTATCTACAAATCTTTCTCTCGCCTTGGTTAACCTTCACATTTTATCGACTGTTCTCAAGCTAAACGAAATTTCTTTTATCCTAAATCTGCTTCCAACACTAGTAGCACTGTGCTCTGTCTTCCCTTCATATCTGAAGTGAAAAATTCAAATTCAAATGTTTATTCAGGTAAAGTACATACATAGAAGGGGTGATACAAATATTGGTGAATTTAAAGATAGAGCTAGTACAAACAATGCCTAAAGCCACTATTACGCAAAGCGTTTCGGGCAGGAAAAACACAAAAGACTAAAACTTAATACTAATTGAGATTAAAGTATAAAATGTGTTGAGAAAATATACAATAAAAAAGGGGGGAACATGGCAGAAAAACAGCAAAAATACAATTTGGTCGACAAACAGCATTGCTTAAAAATAACAGACATGGGTTGAACATTATACAATACAATACAATACAATACAATTTTATTTAGGTAAGGTACATACATACAATAAATTTTTACAAGGATTGGTAGACTTAAAGGTAGAGCTAGTACATACAATGCCTAAAGCCACTATTACGCAAAGCGTTTCGGGCATGATAAACTTAAATGACAAGCTTAATACTAATTGAGCATAATGAGTAGAATGAAAACAAGAAATGAAAACATAGATGAAAAAGCAGCACAAATACAATTATGTCGACAAACAGCGCTCTTTAAAGAAAAAAACAGACATTGGTTGACAATAGAAGGGTAAGGTAGGTTACAGGGAATTTATTAGGTATAGCTTCGCTTTTAACTTAAACTGGTTGAGAGAGGTACAGTCTTTAACATGGTTGGGAAGGTCATTCCACATTCTGGGCCCCTTGATTTGTAGAGCATTTCTAGTTTGATTAAGTCGTACTCTAGGAATATCAAAAACTGTATTTATTTCTGGTGTGGTGCTCATGGGTTCTGTTACAACCTTCTACGAAGCTTTTGAGATCAGGATTGGCATTATAGTTTAGCGTTTTATATATGTATAATACACATGAGAGAATGTGAAGAGACTTAATGTCTAACATATTCAGAGATTTGAGTAGGGGTACCGAGTGATGTCTGGGGCCAGAATTGGATATTGTCCTAATAGCAGCTTTGTGTTGAGTAATTAGAGGACGTAAGTGATTTTGGGTAGTAGAGCCCCAAGCACAAATACCATAGTTGAGATATGGATAGATAAGGGAGTAATAGAGAGTCACCAGGGCAGGGCGTGGTACATAATATCTGATCTTAGAAAGAATGCCCACAGTTTTTGAAACTTTTTTTGATATGTTTAGTATGTGTCCCTGGAAATTCAGCTTGTGGTCAATGAGAATGCCAAGGAATTTGCCATCTAATTTGTTACAAATTTGGGTATTGTTTATTTTGAGATTTATTTGATTAGAGGATTTATTGCCAAACAGAATATAGAAGGTTTTGTCAATGTTAAGGGTGAGTTTGTTGGCAGTTAGCCACAGATGGACTTTATTTAGCTCAGTATTTACTGTGGCATTTAGAGCAAGGGGATCAGGACTGGAGTAAATGAAGGTTGTGTCGTCAGCAAATAGAATAGGTTTGAGGTGTTGTGAGGCATTTGGAAGGTCATTAATGTAGATGAGAAAGAGGAGAGGGCCAAGTATGCTGCCCTGGGGAACACCAATGTTGATGGGTAGGGTGGGAGAAATTGTATTATTCACAGAAACATATTGGAGCCTGTCAGTAAGGTAGGATTTGAGGTATTGTAGGGAGTGTCCTCTGACTCCATAATGATGTAATTTAAGAAGAAGGTTTTGGTGGTTGACAGTGTCAAAAGCTTTACGCAGGTCCACAAACAACCCAACAGGGAACTCATTTTTATCAAGAGCTGTATGAATCGAGTTAAGCATACTAATAAGTGCATCGTTAGTGCTTTTTTGGGTCTGAAGCCATATTGGCAAGGGCTAAGTATATTGAGTTTGGCTAGATATGAGTAAAGCTGCTTATAGATTAGTTTTTCAAAAATTTTTGACAAGTTTGGCAGGATAGATATAGGTCTGTAGTTGTTAACATCTGTGAGATCACCACATTTGTGGACAGGCGTTACTCTCGCTTTTTTTAGAATATCTTCGAAGGTTTGGAGTTCAAGTGACTTGTTGAAGAGCAAAGCAATAGCAGGGGCTAAAGATCTGGAGGCTTTTTTGTAAATTAAAGTTGGTATCTCCTCAAGGGCACCAGACTTGGTTTTAAGGGAAAGGATTATCTCATTGACGTCAGTGGAATTAATAGGCTTTAGGTACAGAGACTGTGGATAGTTACCTGAAAGATAGTCCTTAATGTCTGTACTGGAAGATGGAATATCATTTGCAAGGGATGAACCAATGGAAGAGAAGAACCTATTGAACTCAATAGCAGAATCAGAGGCTGAAAGCTGACCATCGTTATTAGACAGGAGAGTCGGTTTGTTATTTAAAGACTTCTTTGATCCCAATATTTGAGAAATTGTTCTCCAAGTTTGTTTAATGTTGCTCTTTATTTGGGTAAATTTATCTTCGTAGTACTTAGTTTTGGCTCGTCTAATTATCTTAGACAGCAATAATAAGTAATTCTTTGAGAATTCTTTGGAGACAATTCCTAACCTATACTTCTTCTCAAGGTCATGTTTTTTATTAATAGATTTAAGTATTCCCTTTGTAAGCCAGGGATTGTTAAGCCTTTTGGTTGTGACTTGTTTTGTAAGCATAGGACAGTGGGTATTATAAAGGCTAAGAGTTTTTTGAAGAAAAGATTGCACTGCTAGGTTGATGTCCTCTATGTTACCTAATTCGGACTCCCAGTTGACATTATCAGCAGCAGTTATAAAATTGTTTAAAGCAGTTTCATTGTGTAGTCTAAAACGTATCACTCTTGACTCAAGAGGTGGTTTGCTAATGTTAGTTAAGAGAAATGTGGGGTAATGATCTGTAGTGCTATCGGTGATTATACCTGAAGTAAGCGGAGAGGTTATGTTTGTCCAGATGTGATCTAGCGTCGTGGCAGTGCTATCAGTGATTCTAGTAGGTCTAGTGATTAAGGGTATGAGGAAGCAGGAATTCATACAGTTGAGGAAGCTAACAGCAGTGGGGTGTTCAGGCTCAGGTTATAGGGGTAAGGTAGGTTACAGGGAGTTAATTAGGTAGTGCTTAGTTTTTATCTTAAACTGGTTGAGAGAGGTACAGTTTTTAACATGGTTGGGAAGGTCATTCCACATTCTGGGTCCCTTGATTTGTAGAGCATTTCTAGTTTGATTAAGTCGCACTCTTGGAATATCAAAAAGGTATTTGTTTGTGGTGTGGTGCTCATGGGTTCTGTTACAACCTTCTAGGAAGCTTTTGAGGTCAGGATTGGCATTACAGTTCAGCGTAAAATATATATATATATATATATATATATATATATATATATATATATATATATATATATATATACATATATATATATATATATATATATATATATATATATATATATATATATATATATATATATATATATATATATATATATATATATATCAGTGACTTAATATCTAACATATTCAGAGATTTGTCCTACTAGCAGCTTTGTGTTGAGTAATTAGAGGACGTAAATGATTTTGAGTAGTAGAACCCCAAGCACAAATACCATAGTTGAGATAAGGATAGATGAGGGAGTAATAGAGCGTCACCAGGGCAGGGCGAGGTACATAATATCTGATCTTAGAAAGAATGCCAACAGTTTTTGAAACTTTTTTTTATATATTTAGAATGTGTCCCTGGAAATTCAGCTTCTGGTCAATGAGAACGCCAAGGAATTTGCCATCTATTTTGTTACAAATTTGGGTATTATTTATCCTGAGATTTATTTGATTAGAGGATTTATTGCCAAACCGAATATAGAAAGTTTTGTCAGTGTTAAGGGTAAGTTTGTTGGCAGTTAGCCAAAGATGGACATTATTTAGCTCAGTATTCACTGTGACATTTAGAGCAAGGGGGTCAGGACTGGAGTAAATGAAGGTTGTGTCGTCAGCAAATAGAATTGGTTTGAGGTGTTGGGAGGCATTTGGAAGGTCATTAATGTAGATGAGAAAGAGGAGAGGGACAAGTATGCTGCCCTGAGGAACACCAATGTTGATGGGTAGGGTGGGAGAAATTGAATTATTCACAGAAACATACTGGAGCCTGTCAGTAAGGTAAGACTTAATGTTCTGCAGGGAGTGTCCTCTGACTCCATAATGTTGTAATTTAAGAAGAAGGTTTTGGTGGTTGACAGTGTCAAAAGCCTTACGCAGGTCCACAAATAACCCAACAGGGAACTCATTTTTATCAAGAGCTGAATGTATCAAGTTAATCATACTAATAAGTGCATCGTTAGTGCTTTTTTTGGGTCTGAAGCCATATTGGCAAGAGCTAAGTATATTGTGTTTGGCTAGATAAGAGTAAAGCTGCTTGTAGATTAGTTTTTCAAATATTTTTGACAAGTTTGGCAGGATAGATATAGGTCTGTCGTTGTTAACATCTGTGAGATCACCACATTTGTGGACAGGGGTTACTCTCGCTTTTTTTTAGAATATCTGGAAAAGTTTGGAGTTCAAGTGACTTGTTGAAGAGCAAAGCAATAGCAGGGGCTAAATATCTGGAGGCTTTTTTGTAAATTAAAGTTGGTATCTCCTCAAGGGCACCAGACTTGGTTTTAAGGGAAAGGATTATCTCATTAACATCAGTGGAATTTGCAGGCGTTAGGTACAGAGACTGTGGACAATTACCTGTAAGATAGTCCTGAACATCAGTACTGGAAGATGGAATATCATTTGCAAGGGATGACCCAATGGAAGAGAAGAACCTATTGAACTCAATATCAGTATCAGAGGCTGTAAGCTGACCATCGTTATTGGACAAGAGTATTGGTTTGTTATTTATAATCTTCTTTGATCCCAATATTTGTGAAATTGTGCTCCACTTTACTACTTCCAAAACTTTTACTAACACCTATCGTCTTCTTGACATAAAGCTCACCTTTCGACAAACTAACACTCTTTGTAGCAATAATAATATTCAGGCTCCTCCATCTAAAAAACAAAGGATGAGAGACAGTCCACATTCATGGAGAGCACTCCAGGAACACCGAACGGCTGCAACAATCACTACGGAAGCAGAACAATCCCCAACATGAGCAGAAACAGGAACATCAAGGGAAACGGCACCCCAGGCACCCGCTCTAATGACACAGGCCTCAGTTACAGTAGCACCACAGCAAGCATCTGCACCAGACACTGAACTTGAAGAGAACGAAGAGCTGGAAGTCACCTCCATCCACCCAGTACCCGCAGTCATACCAGGCAAAGTAGACAGAAGCAAACCCTGTTACTGCCTCTTTATTCCCCAGGGTGTAATCTTCAATGGCAACAGCAATACTAGGAAAACCCTGGCCATAGAATGCAACCGCCGCATCTCCAACAGGAACAAAACCATATAATGTTCGTCCACTATGCCACAGTGGAGCGATACATAGACCTCTCCATTCTGAACATAAATCACATCGACCCAGTCTTCAGGGCAGAAAAGATGGTACAAATCGACTTCTCTACCGCAGTCGAAGACCCAGAAGGAACTCCGATGCCAAAGTTGGCACTCGGATATTTCAAGCGAAAATATAACATCATACCACCATAGTCACTACCGAATCCCAGTTAAAAGAACGAACAGGTCAAACAACATCATAGGGAAGACGCCTCCTACAAGCAGTCTCCGTGGTGTAGTGGTAAGACACTCGCCTGGCATTCCGCGAGCGCTATGTCATGGGTTCGTATCCTGGCCGGGGAGGATTTACTGCGCGCAATTCCTTAACTGTAGCCTCTGTTTAACGCAACAGTAAAATGTGTACTTGGATGAAAAAACGATTCTTCGCGGCAGGGGATCGTATTCCAGGGACCGTAGGATTAAGGACTTGCCCGAAACGCTACGCGTACTACTGACTGTACAAGAATGTAACAACTCTTGTATATATCTCAAAAAAAAAAAAAAAAAAAAAGCCAGACAGAACCTCTCAACTGAACCAGGACGACATCACACCGCCTCGCTACTAGCCTCCTGCCGCTTAAGAAGACCTCAAGCTACAGGCTTAGACCGAAAAAAATATCTCCAATCCGCGGTGGAGAGGCCACTGAACTTTCAAGCCTCCTCTCACCACATCCAGATCCTCTACGAAGAATTTCAACGCCCCATCCTTCCTCCCACCACCCTTGCCAAGTTCTTTGGTATTAAAAGCTCAAGCTCGTAGCAGTCTACTTCACACTGCTCCTCCTGCTTCTACTGCTGCTGGTGTGCTCACCTAGTTGTACTCACCTAGTTGTGTTTGCGGGGGTTGAGCTCTGGCTCTTTGTTCCCACCTCTCAACTGTCAATCAACTGGTTGGTGTACAGATTCCTGAGCCTATTGGGCTCTATCATATCTACATTTGAAACTGTGTATGGAGTCAGCCTCCACCACAACACTACTTAATGCATTCCATTTGTTAACTACTCTGACACTGAAAAAAATCTTTCTAACGTCTTTGTGGCTCATCTGGGTACTAAGTTTCCACCTGTGTCCCCTTGTTCGTGTTCCACCCGCGCTAAAGAGTTTGTCTTTGTCCACCCTGTCAATTCCCCTGTGAATTTTGTAGGTGGTTATCATGTCTCTCCTTACTCTTCTGTTTTCCAGGGTTGTGAGGTTCAGCTCCCTTAGCCTTTCCTCGTAACTCATTTCTCTCGGTTCTGGTGGCATACCTCTGAATCTTCTCTAACTTCGTCTTGTGTTTAACTAGGTATGGAGTCCAGGCTGGAGCTGCATACTCCAGGATTGGTCTTACATAAGTGGTATACAGAGTCTTGAACGATTCCTTACACAACCTGTCTACTCTATTTCCTGTTCGTCTTGTCCTCTCCAATACTTTGATGAAACTGGCCCTACACTTAATAAGGAACACAAAAGAAGTGTTAAGTGACTACACAGTGAATCAGCTTTAGGCAATCTTTCTAATGCACTTCACAATATTAACTGGGAATCTGAATTTAATAATTCACAGGATATAAACTCATCAACTAACCTCTTTCTCTCCAAAACTCTAAGCCTCTACAACACTCACTGTCCCCTCCTTACCAAACAAGTAACTGATAAAAGAAAAAATAACCCGTGGCTCACAAGTGGCATAATCAAATCAATCAACAAAAAACATGAATATGAAAAGAAATTTAGGTTTGGCCTAGTTACAAAGGAAGTAGTTAAGAGGTACTCATCAGTGCTTACCAGTATCATAAGAAAAGCTAAACTTTCATATTATGAGACTAGATTCAAAGAAGCAAAAGGCAGCATGAAAAGCACATGGAAAACCATCTCTAATATCCTAGGAACTAAACAACACTCCCACAACCAGATAACACTCTCTAAGGATGGCCTTACACCGTCATCTGATTTAGAAATGGCGAATGAATTTAATAGCTTCTTTTCATCGGTTGGTGCTAACCTTGCCAGTAAAATCCCACAGACTCAGACACATATCAACACATATCTCTCAGGCAGCTATCCAAACTCTTCTCCTCTCACCAGTCAGCCCGACAGATGTTGTGTCCATCATACACTCACTAAAAACCATAGCTGGGAACATCAGTGAAATACCATCCATTATATACAAGAGCGCCTCCCACGCCCTTGTCCCACCTATAGCTCTGCTGTTCAACAAATCCTTTGAGTGTCATACCTTCCCTGATATCCTTAAAAAAGCAAGAGTAACACCAGTTCATAAAGGAGGTAATCCGGCAGACATAAACAATTATAGACCAATATCACACCTACCCATACTATCAAAAATATTTGAAAAAATTATCTACAGACAGCTTTACTCCTACCTCGTAAAATTTGACATTCTTAGCCCCTGTCAGTTTGGCTTCCGCTCCCAAAAGAGTACCATCGATGCAATTATTAGTCTCCTTGATATAATTTACTCAGCCTTTGACAAAAATGAGTTTCCGATTGGACTCTTCATTGACCTGAGAAAGGCCTTTGATACTGTTAATCACAATTACCTCTTACGTAAACTCCATCATTATGGAATTCGAGGCCATACACTGGACTATATCCAATCCTATCTTAGTGATAGACACCAATGTGTAGCCATCAATAATATAATCTCTCCCACTCTACCAATAACCGTTGGAGTGCCACAGGGCAGCATTTTGGGACCTCTCTTATTTCTTATTTACATCAATGATCTGCCTAACGTCTCTAACATTCTGAAACCTATTTTGTTTGTTGATGATACTACCCTCATCTACTCTAACCCCAACCCACATACACTAAATAATGTTGTTAATAATGAACTAAAAAAAGTCCACTTATGGATGTCAACTATGATGTTGTCAGAACCTTTGATGTAGAAGAGCTCCAGGTTGAAATTCTGCAGATACAAAGCCCATCGTAGAAGTTTTTTATTTTTTTTTATTTTTACATGCAAAGCATGCAATTTAAATACAATAAAAACAACAAGAATACAGAACAGAACAAAATAAAACAATAGACCACCGGCCAGAAGGACCGACAGCAAAGCACAACAAAACACTAACACGATAAATGCATAGAAAAATACAGCATACAACAAGGCACAAAACATAATACAATGGCAAACTAGCAATCACAGTAACATCACAAAACAAAACCTTCATAAAACAAAACATACATAAGAGGCATAACAGGAAACATAACAGGAAATCACAATACATTCCAAACAAAACACAAAGAACAAACACGTGCAACAGGTAAAGCAATATAAAAACACCAGGTCAAACGTACAGCACAGAAACAATACAGGAATAAAAACACTCACACAAACAAAGGGCGAGGCCAAAATAAACAATGATAATAAACAAGCAAACCATGCAAACCAGAAAACAAAACAGGTACAAACACAACAACATACATGCACTGGCCTGAAGGACCGAGAATAAAACACTACATAAAGCACATCAAGAAACAGAACAAGGCACTTCGCTCAGCACCCAACTAGCCTACAGTAACATGAAATCAGCGTACATATTTGCCCGGGAACATATCCGGTGGAAACCGCACATTGAACGCCTCCCAAAGCAGCCACGTTGTCCAGGAGGCGTGACCTATCACCGGGCGCGCCATGCGAACCGGAATCTCGGAAACAAACACCCGTAGACGTGGAACCCACACGGTGTCCCTCCAGACGCCAGTAGCCGCCACCCGATCCCATACACCCGGAACCCGACCACCAGAAAAGTCCTCCGTCTGAGCAAGCAGCAGGAACTCGGCAACCCGGGCCTCCAGGTCTTCAAGGCACAACACCACAGGAGGGGGCTCGACAGAGGGCTCAACAGAGGGCCCACCACAGGGGCACCAGCGGCCACGGGCACACCACCAGACGACTGCAGGGTTTCACGGCGGTGCGTATCCTTACGTAAAGTCACCACACCCCACTGCGGAGAGCCCCAGGGCGAGGAAGACACAGGAGACACACCCGAGACACGGGCATCAGCACCAGCAGGCACATGAACCTCCGCCACCACCAATGACTCAGCCGGATCCACGCCGTCAACACCTGAAGACCCACAGTCACTAAAGTCCCCAACATCAGCCCAGGCCGTAGACGAACGCTTGGAACGTTTGGGCTCCCCCCGGATATCGTCAGAGCCGGAAGCAGATCCAGAGGCACGGGCACCACTAGTCGGACGAACCGACGCCCGACGCAGAACGGCAGCAGCCTCTACCACAAGGGGAACCACAACAGGAGGCTCTGCAGCCACCCCATCACCCAGCACAGACGGCGAGGGTGCAGGGACCAGGACAGACGCAGCAAAGGAAGAACCGGAAGACGAGGGGCTCGAGCAGACGGCAGACGATAGAGGCTCAGGGACACCAGCTGGCACAGGCTGAGCACTAGGTGAGGACACAACCACCGGAGGAGAGGCGACAACAACAGGGGGCGCAACAGGCGGAGCAACAGCTGAAACAGAGGGCACCTCATCAGCCGAAGAGACGTCCACATCCACCGAATCATCCCCCACAGGAAGTGGCGGAAAATCCTCCTCACTGAAGAGATTCACTGGTGCAACGGCAGGCGCAGAACAGGCAGCAGCCTGATGGCCCAAAAGACCACAACGATAACACGTCCGCGGCTGGCGGGCGTAAAACACCCGAACGTTGTACCCCATAAGGCGCACAGAGGACGGAATATCCGCCCGGAGTCTCATGTCCAGGGTGCGAATGTGAGACCTCACACCCTTAAGAGGACTAGAAGACACCACGTTCACCCTCACACTAACTACTGCGCCAAACCGGCCGAAATACCGCCGTAGCAGACCCTCTGGAAACTCCAAGGGAGCCCCATGCACACTGATGTAAGTGCACCACTTCTATCAGAGAGGGTTACAGTGCCCGCACCATCCGGCAGGGGTAATGTCCGCCCCTCGTATCGCCGGAGAAAATCGCGATACGCCACCTCCTCTGTGAACTTCACAATCGCCCTACGGGCCGTTACCAACTCGACACCATAAATCGCAAACACAGGGACAGAGAGCATCTCACAAGCCAGCGCAATCTCCGGGTAACCAGCCCGCACAGAGAACTCTAGTCCCACAGACTGAGCCCGGACGACAGGAGGTAGAGAGACCCCCATCGTAACGCCACGTCAGCACAGCGCGGGCAGAGACACCACCCTCAACCGGCCGAACTGGCAAACAACACCAACTCAAGCCCATCGTAGAAGTCGTTGATTGGTGAATTGGGCTTGCTGCAAGAAGTGTAGGGGATTGTGGTCCGAGTAGATGGTGGTAGACCGAGCACCTTGCAGGCATGATTCAAAGTGCTGCAAGTTCAGGACGATGGAGCGCTGTAATTCTTCTGGTGTGGTTTTAACTTGTAGCTGTAGTAGCTAACAGTTAGAACATCCTCGTGTAACACTGTAAAAGTGTTTGGTTTAGGTTAATACATACATAGAGTACATGAGTCACAGACAAGGATCGGAGAGGCGCCAGTTGTCTGCCTGAGATCTCACACCTCTAACCGTTAACGACCCCAAGTGACCTGAGGTCAGATCATGAGAATTTCACCTTGCTTCCGCTAAGCGTATAATTGGAGCCGGGTAGCCTTCAAACATGCCGACGTTTAAGGAGTGGCTTGGTAGTGCCGGAGGCTATCTACTTGTGGGCGGAGTTAGCTACTAGGTTCCCCAATATAAACTCGGAGAGCTATCGAGCATGAAGCAATAGGAGACCGGCCAGCGGAGCAGAGCAGAGGCCAGCCGTCGAGATAGGCCGTCACCAGACGGGGGGTGACGCTGCCTGAAAATTGCAGACCCCCCCCTCTCTATTCAACTTAGACTCAGTCCTCGGTGAGTGAACATTTAGGTGACTTGGTCGTGTTTACATATGTTGTGTGATGATCAGGGGCAGTCAAGTTGTAGGGTTCTCGAATTCTTGGATGATGACTCACTTTGCATATTAAACTGGAACATTTTAATTGAATTGCTAAATTATGATACTTCATGTGAAATATAATTATGAATTTATTATTTAAATTGTGTTTAACTTTGTTCCCTAGAGATTTTGAGTTGAGGTGAGAAAGCCTCTGTAGTTACTGGTTTCATGGTTTAGAATGAGTACATGATAAAGATGGGACCATACTAATAATGATCTCTTGATAACATCTTTTGAGAATTTTGTGATACAGACAAGTTCCATTCCTTGTCTTGTATGTAATGATCATGAATGGATGGTGGCAGCATTTCGTCTTCTACTATCTACTCTTCTACTTCTACTATCTACTCTTCTCCTTCTACCTATCTACACCTCTCCCTCCACCCCTCTCTAAACTCTCACTTTCAACTAATGACCCTCCTCGCCCCTCCCACCTCTCTGCCTCTCACCCCAAACCCTCACTAATTACTTCACATTTCATTTCTTTCCTCTCGTTTTCTCTTATACGTTTGTGGCAATGATTCTGTATTCTAGAGTTCTCTCTAGAGTTTCGGGTAACTGATCAAGTGACGGCGCCTTGTAGTCTTAGCACCTAGGTTGTCGAATACCTAGGTTACAAGGTGTTGAACCAGAGAGGTTGCCTTAGGAACTCTGGGAGTGCTCTAGAATAGTTGGCTAACTGGGGACGGGATAACGGACTAGAGAGAGCTGTTTCCCCCGGCCTCGTTAGTTAACTGGGGGGTGGAATAATGGACAAGATAGAGCCATTTCCCCCACCCCCCGTTACAATGTTGGCAGCGGTGTTGAACAATGTTGTAGGTAGTTGGTGTTCTTTTAACATTGTTCAGTCCCACGTATCTTTTTGCCGCTCAGGCGCTATCAGGGAGATCTTGACAGGTGTTTTACTTTCGCGAATTAGCGAACTTTTTTCAGGTTAGGAGATAGTGATTCTCTGGTGTTGTGTTTAGTGATTTTGTGAGTTTTGTGGTGTTCAGGGAATGTTTACCAGAACTTGCGTGGGTAGTGATTAATGTTAGTGATAAGATTTGGCGATTTGGGAACCTAGCGGTTGGTGGGTAGTGCAGGTCAGCTGAGTGTGACAGGTGACCTCGCATGTCCCAGGGGGACACCCAGCCACCGCTGGTCTCCAGGTCAGTGGGGAGTGGCAGGTGTAGTTCTTAAGTAGTTTAAGTGTGGTTCTGCTCAGATTATTGCGATCGACTGTTTTACTCCATTTGAACGCAATAACCCGAGGTGTACTGGTATTGTACAGCATGCTAGGGGGAGGCTTAGTATGTCAGTAGACTTCACGTTGGGGACGCTCGACGTTAGATAGTCTGGTCACAGGGGGTGGCAACAGTTTGGAGTTGTTGACCGGCGGAGATGCTAGGGAGACACTCTGGGTCACGTAGGTGGCTGTAGGTTAAGGGTGGGAGTAACGTTTAATTATGTACTTAAGATTAGGAACGGTACAGTTAAGTTAGGCTAGCGTTTTGTCTATTAGTGTTGATTTTTTTTTGTGTGACAAGTTAAAAGTAGTGATGACCTTATTCTCTCTTCTCTAACTTTACTCTGTTACTGTCTTATGTTCCACCAAGTCAATATCATTCAGAGTTAATTGGATTATTTTTAAAAAAATTTAAGTGTAGTTGTTGCCAGGAGGAGAGCGGTATAACTGGACTGTGTAAACCCTATACAAACTACAGGGTCACACAACAGCATGGAACACGGGTATTGTCGCCTTTATGTTCAATTCACAGGTGGGAGCCAGAGGAGAGGCGCGACGCATATACAGAAGAGGGAGACGGCTGCTGTGTACCACACTCAGGGGCGTTTATCACCACCACCACGACCAGCCCACTACCTGGAGGTCATGGCTCCACCACCATCACCACCCCAGGGGACCCCAAGATGCAGCCCTCTCGGTCGGTCAACATTGGTCTACCCATTGGACCCCAAGACGGACGGACCCCAGCGGACCCCCAGTGGACCCCAGGTCGTTCTGCAGACAACCCCAGACGACCCAGTAAAAATGGAAGAGGAGCAACAACGACTCCAGTCTGTCCCACCAACATCGGTCTACCCAGGATGGACCCCAGGACGGACGGACCCCAATGGACCCCAGGTCGCTTGTCAAAGACCCATGGGAGGAGGAAGAGAGAAGAAAGAAGAGAGAAGAAAGAAGAGAGAAGAAGGAAGAGAGAAGAAAGAAGAAAGAAGAAGAAGATAAGACAAGCTGAGTGAGACACGATGCCTCGTGTCCCTTGCTGGTGTCAGCATCATTGCAGGGAGCGTAATTGCAAGACAGGATAGTTTGCCTTAACTGGCCGCCCCTCCTGCAAGCATGTTGCTCTGTTGAGTGATTCATCCTGTGTCGTGCGGACTTGATGTGGCTGTCAGAAGTAGCTCTCTGAAGGAGGCGTGCTGGAGCAACAGGGAGGAAGAAGAGTAGGATGGGATTTCTACTGTTGGCAACTATATGAAGGTCTCGAAACTTGTAGTCCCTATAGCTGTGAAGAACCCCAATATACGTCTCTCATGGTGACTGACGTAGGGCCAATTACAGATCAGCTGGGACAACCGAATTCCACGGTCCTGTGCGCAGTTCAAGTAGTAACGGCTTTCGGGTTGACCAAGGGTTGTTGTGCGTTAACGACGGAGAAGCGACGGAGGCAGTTGTGTTGAAGAAATGTGGTACAGGATTATCTACAAGACCAAGCAGTGACGTCGCCCAGCCAGAGACAATGGACGTCTGTCTATATATTTCATTTTTTAGAGTAGGATGATGTATATTTGTTTAGCTAGGATGTATTCTTTTCGTTAATAAAGTTGTCGCACACAGCTAGCTTGCTTTAGCAGTGTTGCAAAAACTTTATTTTCGGGGAGAAGGGGAGATGTAACACTGTAAAAGTGTTTGGTTTAGGTTAATACATACATAGAGTACATGAGTCACAGACAAGGATCGGAGAGGCGCCAGTTGTCTGCCTGAGATCTCACACCTCTAACCGTTAACGACCCCAAGTGACCTGAGGTCAGATCATGAGAATTTCACCTTGCTTCCGCTAAGCGTATAATTGGAGCCGGGTAGCCTTCAAACATGCCGACGTTTAAGGAGTGGCTTGGTAGTGCCGGAGGCTATCTACTTGTGGGCGGAGTTAGCTACTAGGTTCCCCAATATAAACTCGGAGAGCTATCGAGCATGAAGCAATAGGAGACCGGCCAGCGGAGCAGAGCAGAGGCCAGCCGTCGAGATAGGCCGTCACCAGACGGGGGTGACGCTGCCTGAAAATTGCAGACCCCCCCTCTCTATTCAACTTAGACTCAGTCCTCGGTGAGTGAACATTTAGGTGACTTGGTCGTGTTTACATATGTTGTGTGATGATCAGGGGCAGTCAAGTTGTAGGGTTCTCGAATTCTTGGATGATGACTCACTTTGCATATTAAACTGGAACATTTTAATTGAATTGCTAAATTATGATACTTCATGTGAAATATAATTATGAATTTATTATTTAAATTGTGTTTAACTTTGTTCCCTAGAGATTTTGAGTTGAGGTGAGAAAGCCTCTGTAGTTACTGGTTTCATGGTTTAGAATGAGTACATGATAAAGATGGGACCATACTAATAATGATCTCTTGATAACATCTTTTGAGAATTTTGTGATACAGACAAGTTCCATTCCTTGTCTTGTATGTAATGATCATGAATGGATGGTGGCAGCATTTCGTCTTCTACTATCTACTCTTCTACTTCTACTATCTACTCTTCTCCTTCTACCTATCTACACCTCTCCCTCCACCCCTCTCTAAACTCTCACTTTCAACTAATGACCCTCCTCGCCCCTCCCACCTCTCTGCCTCTCACCCCAAACCCTCACTAATTACTTCACATTTCATTTCTTTCCTCTCGTTTTCTCTTATACGTTTGTGGCAATGATTCTGTATTCTAGAGTTCTCTCTAGAGTTTCGGGTAACTGATCAAGTGACGGCGCCTTGTAGTCTTAGCACCTAGGTTGTCGAATACCTAGGTTACAAGGTGTTGAACCAGAGAGGTTGCCTTAGGAACTCTGGAGGGTGCTCTAGAATAGTTAGCTAACTGGGGACGGGATAACGGACTAGAGAGAGCTGTTTCCCCCGGCCTCGTTAGTTAACTGGGGGGTGGAATAATGGACAAGATAGAGCTATTTTCCCCCACCCCCGTTACACTCGCCTCGTTGTTGCACCAGGACACCCCAAATGCCGGTACCACTGGCGTCGACATGGAGGATGAAAGGCTTCGTGATATCTGTCGAGGCGAGAATAGGATTAGAACAGAGCATGGATTTAAGTTGTTCAAAAGCAATGGTCTGCTGAATGGTCCAATTATACCGTTGCTTGGGGCTGGTTAAAGTGATCAATGGTGTCGCTACCGTACTAAAATTCTTCACAAACCTACGGTAGTAGGAGGCAAGACCAAGGAAGCGCAGGAGCTGCTTCCTGGTGGTAGGCTGTGGGTAATGCTGGATGGCTTGAGCGTGTATGTTTAACGGAGCTAGGCTGCCACTCCCTATCACATGACCAAGATAACGCACTTTACTTTTAGCAAAGGTGGACTTGCCCAAGTTGATGGTGAGGCCGGCTGTCAGGAGCTTGGCAAACAATCGTTGCAGCTGGAACAGATGTTCGTTCCAAGTGTTAGTTGCCATAACGATATCATCCAAGTAGGCGTAGGTGTAATCTAAGCCCTGGATGACGCGGTTGACAGCTCGCTGGAAGGTGGCCGGGGCATTACATAGTCCAAATGGAAGGCGTTCATATCTGTAAAGGCCAAAAGGAGTGGTAAAGGCAGATATTTCCGTAGCTCGCTCCGTCAAACACACTTGGTAGTATCCCTTGAGTAAGTCTAACTTTGATAGATACCGAGCATTACCAATGGCGTCAAGGATGTCATCTATTCTAGGTAATGGGTAAGCATCCTTGATAGTCACAAGATTCAATTTCCGATAATCGGTACACAACCTCACTTTACCTTGCGGTTTCGGCACCAAGATGCAGGGTGAGGCCCAAGGGGACTCACAAGGGGTGGCCAGCCCATGATCCAGGAGGTACTGTACCTCAGCACACATAACTTCCTTTTTGCTCGGGCTGATTCTGTAGAAAGGTTGATGAATCGGCCGGGTGTCAGGGAGTAGCTGGATGTCGTGCTGAACCACATTACACTCCTGTGGATCATCGCTGAACAACTTCTGATGTTCCTTGAAGATTCTGATGAGAGGAGCACTATTACTGTCCTGCAAATAGGTATGAAGATCATTAAGGATTTCGAGTTGGAAGGCACTGACTCAGTGTTAGTGCCTTCGGGAGGAGAAGCAGGGAAGGTCTCACTGTGGAGGTATGGACCTTTAAAGGTGGATAATGATACCAACACAGTAGGGGGAGTACCTTGATACTGCTTCAGGAGGTTGACATGGCACAACTGGGTCTTCCGCCGCCTGTCTGGAGTCTCAAGAACGTAGTTATGGATGTTTCTGCACTCCTTGATGCGGTAAGGTCCTGAAAACTTGTTTTGCAATGGAGAACCTGGGATAGGAAAATATGCCAACACGAAGTCTCCTGGTTTAAATTTCCTTAGGTTTGCTGCGTTGGTCAAATTGAGTCTTCATCCTCTCCTGAGCTTTCAATAGGTTGTCATTAGCAAATTTACGTACTCTCTCTAGAATGTGTTTTAAGTTTTGAAGAAACTGGGGCACATTCTGAGGGTCACTGAAGGTGGCATTACGTAGAGAGTCTTTGAAAGCTTTCAGAGGAGTACGGCACTTACGTCCGTAGAGCATCTCATAAGGAGATACTCCTAGAGACTCATTGGGGAGACCTGAAAATGCACATAATGAGGTCAAGTTGTTTATCCCAGTCCTTCAAGGTTTCATTGCAAAATTTCTTTAGGAGTGCTTTAATAGTCTGATGACTACGTTCAAGAGAACCCTGTGAAGCAGGATGATAGGGGCTGGACAGTACCTGTGTGATGTTGAACTCCTCCAGTGTCTTCTTGAAGAGATCACTGGTGAAGTTGGTGCCACAGTCACTTTGAACCTCTCTTGGAAATCCATACTGGGTGAAGATTTATTTATTTATTTTATTAATTTATTTATATACAAGAAGGTACATTGGGTTTGTGAGAATACATAGCATGGTACAGTAATTGCACTCTTCTAAAGCCACTAGTACGCGCTGCGTTTCGGGCAGGTCCTTAATCTAACAGATAATTTTAAGTAGGCAAATTCTATCAGAATTAATAAAATGATAACAAATACATTGCAAGAAAAAAAAATGAGATGAGAGAGATTAGTAAGTATATTAAAGCACATTGGTATATTAAGCTCTGATTGATTACATTGACAGCTTGATTGGTAATTTAAACAAGATTAATAGACACCATACAGCAGATTGACAGTACATATAAGAAGACAGCAATGATCGCAATGATAAAGATGTTCAGATTGGGTACATAAAGATTGGGAGATTGGGTAGCAATAGATACAGTGCAGTTTTAAAGCAAAAGGTAAAAAACTATGAAGATGAAATTAGGTACTTTTTAGTATTGTTTTTGAATGATGCAAAAGTTGGACAGCTTTTCAATTCAATAGGGAGTGAGTTCCATAGACTGGGTCCCTTTATTTGCATAGAGTGTTTACACAAATTAAGTTTGACTCTGGGAATATCAAAGAGATATTTATTTCTGGTGTGGTGATAATGAGTCCTATTACATCTGTCCAGGGAGAGTTTCAGAGCAGGATTTGCATTTAAGAACAGGGTTTTGTAAATGTAGTTGACACAGGAGAATTTGTGGAGTGAGATTATGTTTAGCATGTTTAGGGAGTTAAACAAGGGGGCTGAGTGTTGTCTGAAACCAGAATTTGTTATTATTCTGATAGCAGATTTTTGCTGGGTAATGATGGACTTGAGGTGGTTTGCAGTGGTTGAACCCCATGCACAGATACCATAGTTAAGATAGGGATAGATTAGTGCATAATATAGAGA
This sequence comes from Procambarus clarkii, assembly GCF_040958095.1. Classification (NCBI taxonomy): domain Eukaryota; kingdom Metazoa; phylum Arthropoda; class Malacostraca; order Decapoda; family Cambaridae; genus Procambarus; species Procambarus clarkii. The sequence continues at coordinate 12,727,464 of NC_091180.1, read as the reverse complement.
GATGAGAGCAGAGTTAGGTACATAATATCTGATTTTGGAGAGTATACCAACTGTTTTAGAGACTTTCTTAGTTATGTGTTGTATGTGGGTACTGAAGTTGAGTCTCTTGTCTAGGAATAGACCAAGAAACTTTCCATCATTTTTATTGCTAATGTTTACATTGTCTATCTGAAGCTGAATTGCATTTGTAGATTTACTTCCAAATAAGATGTAGTAGGTCTTTTCTATGTTAAGTGTTAGTTTGTTGGTTGACATCCATAAGTGGACTTTTTTTTTAGTTCATTATTAACAACATTATTTAGTGTATGTGGGTTGGGGTTAGAGTAGATGAGGGTAGTATCATCAACAAACAAAATAGGTTTCAGAATGTTAGAGACGTTAGGCAGATCATTGATGTAAATAAGAAATAAGAGAGGTCCCAAAATGCTGCCCTGTGGCACTCCAACGGTTATTGGTAGAGTGGGAGAGATTATATTATTGATGGCTACACATTGGTGTCTATCACTAAGATAGGATTGGATATAGTCCAGTGTATGGCCTCGAATTCCATAATGATGGAGTTTACGTATGAGGTAATTGTGATTAACAGTATCAAAGGCCTTTCTCAGGTCAATGAAGAGTCCAATCGGAAACTCATTTTTGTCAAAGGCTGAGTAAATTATATCAAGGAGACTAATAATTGCATCGATGGTACTCTTTTGGGAGCGGAAGCCAAACTGACAGGGGCTAAGAATGTCAAATTTTACGAGGTAGGAGTAAAGCTGTCTGTAGATAATTTTTTCAAATATTTTTGATAGTATGGGTAGGTGTGATATTGGTCTATAATTGTTTATGTCTGCCGGATTACCTCCTTTATGAACTGGTGTTACTCTTGCTTTTTTAAGGATATCAGGGAAGGTATGACACTCAAAGGATTTGTTGAACAGCAGAGCTATAGGTGGGACAAGGGCGTGGGAGGCGCTCTTGTATATAATGGATGGTATTTCACTGATGTTCCCAGCTATGGTTTTTAGTGAGTGTATGATGGACACAACATCTGTCGGGCTGACTGGTGAGAGGAGAAGAGTTTGGATAGCTGCCTGAGAGATATGTGTTGATATGTGTCTGAGTCTGTGGGATTTTACTGGCAAGGTTAGCACCAACCGATGAAAAGAAGCTATTAAATTCATTCGCCATTTCTAAATCAGATGACGGTGTAAGGCCATCCTTAGAGAGTGTTATCTGGTTGTGGGAGTGTTGTTTAGTTCCTAGGATATTAGAGATGGTTTTCCATGTGCTTTTCATGTTGCCTTTTGCTTCTTTGAATCTAGTCTCATAATATGAAAGTTTAGCTTTTCTTATGATACTGGTAAGCACTGATGAGTACCTCTTAACTACTTCCTTTGTAACTAGGCCAAACCTAAATTTCTTTTCATATTCATGTTTTTTGTTGATTGATTTGATTATGCCACTTGTGAGCCACGGGTTATTTTTTCTTTTATCAGTTACTTGTTTGGTAAGGAGGGGACAGTGAGTGTTGTAGAGGCTTAGAGTTTTGGAGAGAAAGAGGTTAGTTGATGAGTTTATATCCTGTGAATTATTAAATTCAGATTCCCAGTTAATATTGTGAAGTGCATTAGAAAGATTGCCTAAAGCTGATTCACTGTGTAGTCACTTAACACTTCTTTTGTGTTCCTTATTAAGTGTAGGGCCAGTTTCATCAAAGTATTGGAGAGGACAAGACGAACAGGAAATAGAGTAGACAGATTGTGTAAGGAATCGTTCAGGACCCTGTATACCACTTATGTAAGACCAATCCTGGAGTATGCAGCTCCAGCCTGGACTCCATACCTAGTTAAACACAAGACGAAGTTAGAGAAGATTCAGAGGTATGCCACCAGAAATGAGAGGAATGAGTTACGAGGAAAGGCTAAGGGAGCTGAACCTCACAACCCTGGAAAACAGAAGAGTAAGGAGAGACATGATAACCACCTACAAAATTCTCAGGGGAATTGACAGGGTGGACAAAGACAAACTCTTTAGCGCGGGTGGAACACGAACAAGGGGACACAGGTGGAAACTTAGTACCCAGATGAGCCACAAAGACGTTAGAAAGATTTTTTTCAGTGTCAGAGTAGTTAACAAATGGAATGCATTAAGTAGTGTTGTGGTGGAGGCAGACTCCATACACAGTTTCAAATGTAGATATGATAGAGCCCAATAGGCTCAGGAATCTGTACACCAGTTGATTGACAGTTGAGAGGCGGGACCAAAGAGCCAGAGCTCAACCCCCGCAAACACAACTAGGTGAGTACACCAGCAGCATTAGAAGCAGGAGGAGCAGTGTGAAGTAGATTGCTACGAGCTTGAGTTTTTAATACCAAAGAACTTGGCAAGGGTGGTGGGAGGAAGGATGGGGCGTTGAAATTCTTCGTAGAGGATCTGGATGTGGTGAGAGGAGGCTTGAAAGTTCAGTGGCCTCTCCACCGCGGATTGGAGATATTTTTTTCGGTCTAAGCCTGTAGCTTGAGGTCTTCTTAAGCGGCAGGAGGCTAGTAGCGAGGCGGTGTGATGTCGTCCTGGTTCAGTTGAGAGGTTCTGTCTGGCTTTTTTTTTTTTTTTTTTTTTGAGATATATACAAGAGTTGTTACATTCTTGTACAGTCAGTAGTACGCGTAGCGTTTCGGGCAAGTCCTTAATCCTACGGTCCCTGGAATACGATCCCCTGCCGCGAAGAATCGTTTTTTCATCCAAGTACACATTTTACTGTTGTGTTAAACAGAGGCTACAGTTAAGGAATTGCGCGCAGTAAATCCTCCCCGGCCAGGATACGAACCCATGACATAGCGCTCGCGGAATGCCAGGCGAGTGTCTTACCACTACACCACGGAGACTGCTTGTAGGAGGCGTCTTCCCTATGATGTTGTTTGACCTGTTCGTTCTTTTAACTGGGATTCGGTAGTGACTATGGTGGTATGATGTTATATTTTCGCTTGAAATATCCGAGTGCCAACTTTGGCATCGGAGTTCCTTCTGGGTCTTCGACTGCGGTAGAGAAGTCGATTTGTACCATCTTTTCTGCCCTGAAGACTGGGTCGATGTGATTTATGTTCAGAATGGAGAGGTCTATGTATCGCTCCACTGTGGCATAGTGGACGAACATTATATGGTTTTGTTCCTGTTGGAGATGCGGCGGTTGCATTCTATGGCCAGGGTTTTCCTAGTATTGCTGTTGCCATTGAAGATTACACCCTGGGGAATAAAGAGGCAGTAACAGGGTTTGCTTCTGTCTACTTTGCCTGGTATGACTGCGGGTACTGGGTGGATGGAGGTGACTTCCAGCTCTTCGTTCTCTTCAAGTTCAGTGTCTGGTGCAGATGCTTGCTGTGGTGCTACTGTAACTGAGGCCTGTGTCATTAGAGCGGGTGCCTGGGGTGCCGTTTCCCTTGATGTTCCTGTTCCATCACTGTCTGGCTCGGGGGGCCTGGTCGCCTGCCTCCGAGTCCGAGTTTGAGAAGTGTTTTTGTGTTTCATAAGCATAAAGCACTCTAAAAGTTTGAGCCTTTGAACCAAGGGATACCATTGACCAGGGTTAACAAAGAAGGCTGAGCACTGTCCAATGCACGAGTTGAAGTCATGTCAAGCAGTGCCACCCCCCCCGTTTTTCCCCTTTTATACCCGAGACGCCCAACTGCATAGGTAGCCACAATACATTCTCCTACACTGGTGCAAAGACCTCTTTCTCCCTCTCACCTCAGCATGTACACCAAACCACTCACTGGAGGGGCCAGGCTTGGGGTGGTGTACAACACTTGGAGAAGGGCAGGAGATGGGGACCGAGCCAAACCCCCATGGAGTCATACGTGAGCCCCCCCTCACCACTACAAGACAAGACCTTTGAGGGGGTCCAAGAAAGACAAGCATCGATACATTAAAAATTAGATTTATGACCCAATGACATCAAGGAAGAAATACATAAATACATCACATAGCCCACCCATATTGTCCCACCCCACCATTACTTCTCCGGCAAGTAAGTAAATATCAATAGAAGGCACCAAACCGGGAAGGCTATGTAGCACCATCAAATGTGTGGGATAATCAGAGGGCGCTAAATATCACCAAGGATACCAATACGAGAACAAAAACGCATAAGGCGAACGATATCAAAAGTATCCGAGTCGCCAAGAATTCTATCGAGGGACAAGTGACCGCGGGGGACGGTCGGAAAACAAGACACACGCTCGTCCTGGAAGTCAGGACATTTAACAAGGCTATGCACGACCGTAAGAGAGACAATGCAATTTGGACAATAAGGAGCAAGGCGGTGCTCCATTAAGTGACCGTGAGTTAAATGGGTATGGCCAATACGTAACCTAGCCTGAGCCGTTTCCCACCGCTGGTTACGGTGGCAGGCGGAAGGCCACTGGGACACACGACTCTTAAGAGTACGCAGTTTGTTACCGGGAGATGGGACAAATGCGGATAGCATCCTTAGCGGCAGCATCTGCACACTCCATTAAAGAGATACCAACATGGCTGGGAACCCAGCAAAACGCAACCGACTTAAATTTACTGGAGATAAGAAACAGCCAATGTTGAATCTCGATGACCACCGGATGGACCAGATTAAAGGACCCTAAAGCCATGAGGGCACTACGAGAGTCAACTACCACCACGAAGGAGGATTGACACCGGGAAAGCAGGAGACGAAGAGCAGAGAGAATAACAAAGTTCTGCTGTGAAGATGCTAGCCTCCGGAGGAAGGCAACACATATAAGTGTGGTCAGGAAAAACAACAGAGTAGCCTAACACCGTCAGCAGACTTTGACCCGTCGGTGAAGATGGGAACGGAGTGAGAATGAGAAGAAAAGTGCTCAAGGAAGAGGTGTTTCAGAACTGTAGGAGGGGTAAAAGCTTTAGTGATGCAGGTCAGAGAAGTACAAAATTTGGGAAGGGGGACCCTCCACGGGGGCAAGAATGGAACAATACGAGGAGAAACATTAGTAATACAAACCGAAAGAGAATCTTGTAAGCGAGACAAACAGACAGAAAGAGGAAGGTGGTGAAGAGGAACAGGAACTACAGGAGTAAAAGTCAAAGCACGATAGAGGCGAGAGTGAGGATGCTGTAAGAATCACGCAAGATAGCGAAGACTGTAGCGATCACGGCGGTCCTGGAGAGAGAGAAAGCCAGTGTCAGCGTACAAGCTGAGGGTAGCAGTTGAACGAAAAGCAAAGGATCAAGACGGTGAAGAGTAGAAGGAGAAGCAGAAGAGTATGCAGGGCAACCATAATCGAGTTCAGACAGGATGAGAGAGGAATGCAAATAGAGGAGCGTGCGTCTATCCGCTCCCCAAGAAGTACGGGACAAAACCTCAAGTAGGTTAAGGGCCTTAGAGCATTCAACACGGAGGTAAGAGACATGGGGCGACCAAGACAAACGAGTGTCAAAGAATAACCCCAAAAGCTTCGTGGAATCTTTGTACTCAAGGGGATGACCATAAAGTGACAAAGAGGGATGAAAAACGACCCGCTTTCCGAGTAAAAGTCATGGCACATGTCTTAGTAGTAGAGAACTTGAAGCCATGATTGGTGGCCCAAATGACACGACATCAATTGCAAGTTGAAGCCGCCGTTGAAGGAGAGGTGAATCATCACCCTGACAGTAAAGAGTAAGATCGTCAACATAAAGAGCGGAGAAGATACCAGAAGGAAGGGAGGAAAAAAGACCATTGAGGGGCAACCAGAAAATAGTACTAAGGACACTACCTTGGGGCACACCTTCACACTGCCGAAAAGAGGCAGAGAGAGTGGTACCAAGCCTGACTCGAAAGGTACGACGAGAGAGAAAGCTTTGAAGGAAGAGAGGGAGATTACCACGAAGGCCAAAAGAACGAAGTTGGGACATAATATGGTATCTCCAAGTCGTGTCATAAGCCTTTTCCAGGTCAAAAAGGACAGCAACAACAGAGGTCTTCGCAGCAAAAGCAGTACGAATATAGACTTCCAAGTTCACCAGGACATCAGTCATGCTGCAGCACTTGCGAAAACCAAATTGAGCAGGAGAGAGGTGGTGATGGCGTTCCAAGAACCACATCAGACGGATATTTACCATACGCTCAAACAGCTTGCAAACACAACTCGTGAGAATAGGGCGGAAGTCCTTAGGGGACGTACCAAGACACCCTGGTTTCCGAATAGGGAGTACAACGGCATCAAGCCAATCCTCAGGGTTGGACGACGACTCCCAGACCTGGTTATATAGACTCGGTAAATACCGAGACGTGCACGGAGGGAGATGGCGAAGCATCTCATAATGAACGTCGTCTGAGCCCACCGCCGTAGATCCCCAGAGGGGCAGGGCAGACTGAAGTTCAAAATGAGAGAAAGGATCGTTATAGGGAAGGCGGAGATAAGTGCGGAAATCTAAAGGATAAGATTCAAGAACAGGCTTACGAAGAAGGAAGGATTGAGGAAGATGAGAACCAGAGCTAACAGAAGAAAAGTGGGAACCCAGTTCGGTCGCGATCGTCACTGGATCCGCCACAAGAGTACCATAAGGGTGGAGAACTGGCGAGACATCTGGAATGAATTTGCCCGCAATCTTGCAGATCTTCTTCCAGATCTGTGGCAGAGGAGTATCGGACGTAATGGTGGAAACATAAGATTTCCAACTCTCACGTTTAGCTGTACTGATGGTCTTACGGGCCACCGCACTTGCCTTCCGAAACAAATTAAAAGAATCGGCCGTCTGCCGGCGGCGGTGTTTCTTCCAGGCTACACGCTTACAGCGGACAGCCCGAATTCCACCCGGGAATGCACTTCCGTGTGCCCCGGGAAGAAGAGCGAGGAGTAGAGCCGAGGGCAGCGTTGAAGACAATGTCATAAAAAAGGAGGGCGCGAGGAAGAGGCAGAGAGGAGAGGTCAGAGAGAGTAGCACGGAGAGTAAATAGGCTCCAGTCAGCCTTGGCAAACTGCCACGTAGGGAAAGAGAGGGGAGGGTGGAAAGAGAAAAAAGAAATTCGAATAGGGAAATGATCACCGTTATGGAGGTCATCAAGAACCTGCCACTTGAAATCTAAGTAAAGGGACGACGAGCAGAGAGAAAGATTAAGACAGGAAAGGGTGCGAGTTCGAGAGTCCACATGAGTGGGCTCACCAGAATTCAGAAGAGATAGAGAAGAAGCGAGGACAAACGGTTCGAGAAGACGGCCTCAGGTGTTTGTCAGAACATCACCCCAGAGGGAATGTCGACAGTTGAAATCACCGAAAAGGAGCACCGGTTCTGGCAAGGAGTCCAGGAGGTGCTTAAGATCAGGAAGGGAAAGCGGGACATTTGGGGGGAGATAAATGGAACAGACTGTATACCATTTATCCACAAAAACACGGACAGCAGAACAATGGATAGGTGACGGAAGAAGTAGGGGGACGAAGGGAATATCAGATCGAATTAAGAGAGCAGTAGAGTTACGGGCCCCATCAAGAGGGGGGGGGATGGGGAAAGAAAGGAATAACCACGAAAGTGACCAGGGCGAGCACCAAGCATTGGTTCCTGGAGACAAACACAAAGCGGTGAAAACTGTGTAATTAGAAGTTGGAGTTCATGGAAGTTGGCATAAAATCCACGGATATTCCACTGAAGAATAGACATTACCAAAGAGAAAGGACAGTAACAGAGAACAAGAAAGAAATAAAGGTATAGAAGAACACAGTTTATTGAAGAATCTCAGGATCAGGGTCGGGAAAAATCGGGTTAGGGGGCACGGGTAAACTCAGTAAGGATAGAGGGAAGGGAGCGAGAGGACAGACCAGAGGCGGACTGACGGGGTCCGGAGGAGGAGGAGACAACAGAGGGGCAGGCAAGGACAGCTGGAGGAGGGATGGGGGGGGGGGGGGCAGAAGTCAGGGAGTGCACCTCAACAAGGGCAGCAACCGAGAGGGAATCGGGGGCGAAAGAAACCTCCATATCTGGGACAGGGGGTTCAACCACTGAAATGGGAGGGTATGTAGTGACAGAGTCAGAGGGAGGGGGTGAGGAAGAAAGCGAAACCTTCTTACCCGTTGCAGAGGTTATCTTGAGGTTATTTTGAGATGATTTCGGGGCTTTAGTGTCCCCGCGGCCCGGTCCTCGACCAGGCCTCCACCCCCAAGAAAGCAGGCCGTGACAGCTAACACCCAGGTACCTATTTTACTGCTAGGTAACAGGGGCATAGGGTGAAAAACTCTGCCCATTGTTTCTCGTCGGCACCTGGGATCGAACCCGGGACCACAGGATCACTAGTCCAGTGTGCTGTCTGCTCGGCTGACCTGCTCCCTTCCGGAGAGGAAGGAGAGGAGCCAGGCTTACGTTTCTGACTCGAAGAGACGCGTTCCTGTAACAACGTACCGGGTGAGACTCGATGGTCTCGGCAAGAGAAGAGGAATGGGAGCGAACAACACAAAGATTGCTGGGAGGATGATGGATATCGCCACAGACAGGTGGCGTGGAGGATCAAGAGACTGGGGGAAGGGTCAGGAAGAAAGAGTGGGGGAAGATGGGAAAGAAGACAAGGGAGATATGGTGGACTGGGTAGGAAGGGGGGAAACCCAAGATGGAGAACTGGGAGGGAGACCATCTGGGGCAGGAGGCAAAGGAATAGAGGTGGTGGTGGTGGGTGTAGTCGGGTTTAAGGCCTGGAAACGGTTGCGAGACTGAGGAAGACGGGAAGGACAAGGAGAGGTAGAACGCAACACGCAAGCGTAGGAGATGCCCGCGAAAGGGGTGAGAAGACGAACTTGGCATCTCGCTTCAGGAAGACAGACGATCACGGTGCTCCAAGTTGAAGACAGCTTCCTCGAGTTTGTAGTGCATACACGAGCGTGAGAAGGTAGGAAGGGCTTCACCGCAATTGAGGCAGTGAGCCTGGGGAGAAGTGCACTCGGACTTAGAATGACTATCGTCCCCACACATGGGGCACAGATACACAGTACTGGTGCATTTGAAGACACCGTGCCCAAACTTCCAACACTTATTGCAAAGTCTAGGAGAGGGAATGTACTCCTGAACGGAACATCTGGCACCAGCAAGAATAATAGAGGGCGGAAGGGCCTTACTATCAAAGGTGATTTTTACAACTCGAAGGGGCTGACGGCAATGACCACAACGGGGTCGAGTAAACGTGTCCACCTGGAGGACAGAATGGCTTTGGGCTTCGAGGATATGTTTAATATCCTCATGGCAATCTTTGAGGTCCTGAACACCAGTTGCAACATGGTGTGGGAGGAGAACAGTGCCAACACTGGCATTTAATCGAGCGTTTTTTGAGACCCGAACAGGGATCTCTCCAATACAGGACAAAGCGGCTAAGCGAGTATGTAGCTGCATTCTGAGAACGAGCAGTGACGACACGCGTACCATAACTGGTGGAGTTAAAAGTAACAGAGGCATCTACTGAATCAACAAGGTGTTTATGATGGTAGAAATCATCAGGACGAGTAGAATCTAGATGGTGGAGATCAAAGTATTTAGGCAACGTAGCGGGACCAAACAAAGCATTTTAAGTATTATTACGGGAAGGGATCTTGCGAGTGCGGCTGTGGCGGGAACGGCGTTGAGAACCCCGAGAGAGAGAGAGAGAGAGAGAGAGAGAGAGAGAGAGAGAGAGAGAGAGAGAGAGAGAGAGGGGGGGGGGGTAAATGGCGCAGTAGTCACAATGAGAAACGAAGCTGTGCCAGGGGACGAGGTGGTTACCACTGGGGCCTGGGGACTCGACCCTACCCCAGAGGGAGGGAGGGGAGCTGAGGGAAGTAGTCAGGTCGTCGGGGCCTACAGGGCCTGGTCTTCCAACAGAGTTCGACTCGGGGGCTTGGTCGCCCACCCCACGAGCCTGAGAAGGTACAAGGGAAACATTATCTGCCATGAAAACGAGGAAAAACTTTCATTAACGAATGTGCCCCCACACACACCATGGAGCCACAGTTAGAGACAGGACACCCAACAAGAAGCTATCGTCAATATTGCCGGGGCCCCCCCAGGGGTACGTCGTGAGTATACGCCCCACAAGCGCCACCTTAACCCTTGCACTGCTCACCTATTTTCGGCGAAAACGTCTTGGTGCAATTGACAAGGACATATTTTTGTTATTTTTACAAATGTTCAGGTAAATTTAATGTCAAAATGTTTCCAATGTCAACTATTTCCATTTCAAAACACAAATAGTAATGAAAACATTAAAAAACATTAAAATATAGCCAAATTAAAAAACAAAAACCACAACTCTCTGAGCGCCTAAAGGCGCTTTGCGCAGTGCAGTGGTTAAGAACCGTGAATCCGTCGAGAGCGGGTTGAATGATGAAAGGAGGATTAACAATAAAAGGGTCCCCTCACTCGAGACGTTGGGTACTACAGTTCTACGGGTGCAAGAGTATGCCTCCTCAAACACCCGGGCGTCAAAACAAAAGAAGGTCGAAAGAATAATCAAAACAGGGAAAAAGTCGGCAGGAAATAACAATTTGATAGAAGAGGGGGGGGGGGGGGGAGAAAAATGAAACACGAGGAAAAGGAAAAGGGGCCTGGCAAAATTGGTAAAGGCAGCAGCAGGAGCATAAGGCTGCAAAAGGACAGAGAACTGACCCATGGAGCATCACACTCCGGCAGCTGCCCACCAAGCCCCCTCACGGCGGCAACGGGCCAGACAGTGAGGGGGTACTTCTCCGGCAAGTGTCAACCTACCCCATAAAAATGTTTAAAGAACAAAAATGTTTTATAAAAATTTTATTCAATAAAAAAAATACATTAAAGGTTTAAAACACTAAATATATCAAGTTTTGTAATCTGTGCAAAATGTACATTCATAAAAAATATGAGCATTTATAAATCAAGTCAAGATCTGGCTGCTCTTTAATTTTCTACTGCTCATGAAGTCTCACGACACAATCAACCATTCATAATTATGTACCAACATAAAATAAATGGACTGTTTCATCTATATCTTATTATTAGTATGTATATACATGTACTGTACATTGCTCTCTTAAGATATATGGAAATATAAGTTGTATGACAAGGCTCTCGTTTTCTACCCAGTCTATCAATCTAGCTCCCTTACTACGTCATAGTTTGCTTGTGCATCTTTACGACATTTGAGGGGGCTGGTTCTCTCTTCCTCAGATATTTTAGGAGACTGCCACTATAAGCAACTTCTCTAGATTTTGTATATATTTTCAAACATTAGATTGTGGAGCATCTGAGAACCTGGAAAAAACAAGTCTATGCTGTCAGTTTATTCTTAAGGAAGCAGTCACCACTCTATTCTACCGAACAACCAAGAAACAAGAAGAAAATTTTCAATCACAGCAAATGAAAACATACCAGCATTACAAACCAATCGATTGCAAATTTTTAAGTTGCATTACTGATTTTTTTCTTTATATTTATGACTATGAAATTTTGCTTTATAGAAATACCAAGCGAGTTCTTTAACAACTGCCAATTCAACTTCCCACTGTGGCTCTGATCTCTGTTATACCAACACGAATTCAACAATGCTGATACATACATATAAACTCCACTTCAACTTGGTTTGCACATTTTTTTTTTTTCATTTACCAAGACCAACCCCAGTACCCTCCTTGTTACAGGCCACCAGTGATGGCTCCCATGATACTCCAACCAGCAGGTAGACTTGTTTGGCCTACGTTTCAGATGCTCTACAGTCTAGTGTTTGAAGATACAAGACGTCTGGGATAGTCATTTATAGTGACTGTCACATCTATCTGAAAGAGACTTTACAAAACTACCCATTCCCCCTCAAATGTCTAAGCAAGTTGCACGAAGGAACAAGGATATAGACACTGGTACTGAGAATGTCACGTCAGGTGCGACTGTGTGGGATTGTGCACAATTTCAGTTAACAAAAACCAAGCTAAATGCAATACTTACCTTTCAGAAATGAAGGACAAATTCTATACTTTTGGTCCTTCTAGTGAGGATAATGATGTAAAACACATTCTCTGTTGAAAACTTGTTAGTCCACTGAACTAAAAATATTAACCAGCATACCTGAATGGAATCTCGTGCTTTAAGAGTACTGGCCGAGAGTTTAAGGTATTATCTACCAAGGGCAAATTACCAATATTGTTACTGGGGAAACCTATAAATTCCTACTGGTACTAATGCAATGAAAAATCAAATGGGTTAAGTGTTTGCACACTATGTTTATAATTAAATTGGAATATTCAAGGCAGGTCAATTAACCTTGGGCTTCCAAACTGGATACTGGGGCATACTTTGGTGGTCTCCCCTAGACTGTGTGCACATTGAAGTCTTCAGTGTAGGGCTTCAGAATAGCTTGGCACTTTCAAATAACCAGTGAAGGTGGACAAAATCACCACGCGGAAGTTACTGCGCGTGGCCAACAGTCCAAGTAGAACATTCAAACTTGGCCATCATCAAGCTCGGGAAACGGTCTACAGTAGTGAATTTCAGTGGCAAGGCTTAGAAGGGAAATTTTCTTCGGTGTAGGTAATTGGAAGTGTGGAATGCAGCCTCCTTTAATTTTCAACAAGTTCCAGGCAATCATATCTTGTTCCAGATGCCACTATATGAATAAGGTTATTAAGGATGAACAAATAGTTGAAGGACTCGCCATAAAGTGTGTGAGTGTGTGTGTGTATTGTCCAAGGAGCTTTACAATAGTTATATAAAACAGCTCAACTTGGGTTGGGCTGATGCCAATGTCCACAGCAACCCCCCTATTATTTGTAAGGTCCTAAAAATTATAGCAAAAGGTATTTAAATAGCTTTGGTATTAATTTAAAGTTCTCACACCCATCAGGGTAGACGGTGTGAGAGGTCAGAGTCAAGGTTACCAACCAGGCAATATTGTCAACTTTCCCATTGCTTCACTGCTTGTCAAATCAATCTAAAATTTTCTCCTTCCAGCAATGGTCAAGGAACACAAGAAAAGGCATCACACACCCTAGCCAACCACAGAGTGAAGCATATACTTACTTAGAACAAGATATAGGAGCAACGTAAGTCTCAAACAACGTGTGCCGACCCAAAAGAGAATTGTATCTATGATAGGTATGCTATTATAATGTAATGTGAATTAATTAAGGACAAAGACAAGCTTTCCATTGCTGTTTTCAAATGTCCTCCCTCTAAAAACGGGTGAAAGTATCTGGACCACGTTCCTTTAGTCCAGCTGTCTGATGAACGTGAAAAAACAAATTGACAAGAAAAAACAAATATCTTCAGAGGTCGACAGCTTAATGAAGAGGAGTCGTTACATACTGCAACTAATTTTCTATATATTATTATACCTACATTATAAATTAAAATACCGTTTCCCACATTTTATTGGCCAAAAGTTGACCCCCCAACATTTTATTGGGGTCAACTTTTGTTGAGCAGTCCCCACATTCTCACCACAGACTACACCAAGGAACAAGGTGGTCTCCAGAGACGGATGACTGTTATGGCAAATTATGACAATGGAGAGAAAGAAGAGAGAAGTAGCACAATAGATGAGAAGTACAAAAAAAACATTGTGAACAAGCATTATGAAGGCCAATGTGGAGATTGAGGATGTGGAACAGATTGCCAGCTGGCACACAGCACAAGTTTTTAGATAATGACTGCCAGATGGCACCGTTTTGTGGGCGTAGCTAAAGTAAAGAATTAAATGTAATGGTTTGTCTTTTTTTTTTTACTATCCTATGGTGGTCATTTCAACAGATGCAACTTGATTATTAGTCTTATATTTAGTTGCTTTATTGTGTAGCATGTGAAAACATTATCCTGTAATATATATAGACAAGATGATACTGTAGGAATTTATATGCTTTACTATGGTTAATACACCTATCTTCTGGAGTGGACAAAAAACATATTTACTGGATTTAAACAATTGATAGACATGCCTGGAAACAGTTTTTGCCAATTGAGTGAACTTGGACAAAACACACACACACACACACACACGTGCATGCATGCATGCATGCACGCACAGAGCACATTTCTGACCAGATCTTTTTTTTTTGTATTTCATCAAAAAATAAATTTCCTCATTAAAATATCAGTGCACCACTAGCAAAGGCATTGGCCAATTATTTGTGTTAAAATAATACAAACTTTGTAGACAAATACCCAAGAGCTCCCAATGAATTTTTACAAAGTTTACATAAAAATATGGACACTATCATAAAACCAAATTACAAAACTAGCTGCACAATGTTATCTCGAGAAAGAAGAAATGTTCGCAAATGGTGAAAAAATCAGATCTGATTGGCTAGAACACAACCTGCTCATTTAGCCAGGTATAGTTAGTTTAATGTACAGTGCATGCCAGTAGTGATACAGGATAACCTTTACTGGAACCAGTATACTTCTTAACGAATAGTGCGGGCCAACATTGATATAGGATGATTTTTGCTGGACTCTGCCTGCTTCTTGTCTTTTTTGTCGACTCCCCAACACTTCCACATACGGATCGTCTCGTCAGCTGCTGCACTGACCACCATCTGCCCATCTGGTGACAAACACAGCTCCAGTACTCGACCAGTGTGACCTGAAATTATAACAATGGTACTAATAGCTTAGCAACAAAAAATAAAGTTAGAGAGAGACAGGAAAGGAAACCTAGAAGTACAGTGGTACCTTCGTTTACGATCCTAATCCATTCCCAGAGACGTGTTGCACACCAAAAATTTATACACCAAAACGAATTTTCCCACAAGAAATGATGTAAATTAAATTAATCCATTCCACACCCCAAAAATATTAACTTAAAAATACATTTTATACCAAATACCAGTCATTTTGACTACAATACAGTATGTATATCTTACCGAGGACTCTTGTTTTAATGAAGTCTATGGAATTCCTGGTCTATGGAATTTACTCAATAACCCTTTTCGCTTGTTGTTTCTCTTGGGGCCTAATACCGTTATTAATGTTAGTTTGCACTTCAATGATCTTGTGGCCCAAGTATGTAGTGTCCGAGATCTTAATGTCCGATTGTTTTCATTCCTAGTTGGTTTTGTAATCATCTGATTGAGTGAGAATTTATCACAGAATCTCAGTAGTTCTCTGACCTGTGATTATTTCCAGGTTGATTTCCTGTTATAATGTTGTTGTTCACTATTTTAAATTTAAACTGGGTAGATTGAAGCCTCTAAGATAGATAATATTTGGTATGGGTTTGCTAGGTTATCAAGAATAGTCTATTTTGTGTACATTATCTGCTCAGTGAATTCCTCAACTGCTGCATCTGGCAGTTTGTATATTAGAATAGTAATTAGATTTATATTTTCTACCTTAATTCCAAGTACCTCTACCACCTCATTGGTCGAGTTTAGCTCTGTGCAAGCCAATTCCTCTTTAATATACAGACCAACTCCTACACTTGACCTAATTACTCTGTCATATCTATATAGAGTATAATTTGGGATCCATGTTTTACTATCCATGTAGTCTTTCTTGTGGGTTTCTGTAAATGCATCAAATATGGAGTTCGATTCTATTAGAAGGCCATTTTTGAACTTGACTATTTCTTGATTTGACTTTAGGCATTATATGTTTGCAAATATGAATGATTTCCCATATTGCGTGTCACCTTTTGTGGGCTTTGGTAGGTCTTCCCCATGGTCCAGGGTGTGCTGTTTTGGTTGTGTGGTCTAGTACCTGTGTGCTTGATGATTACTTTTATTCCAGTCTTGTGGATATCTCCCTTCCCCCTATGTAATCTTGCAGTGGTTCTATCTGAACAAAACCCCTGGTGAGCATACATGCAGACCGACTGGGAGCCTACACCAGCTAGTTGTTGAGGTAGGCCAGAACCTAAACCCCTAGCAGATGCAGATAGGCCACCACGACCTGGGTGAGACGTGTGAATATGCGAGGTGCCAGATTCAGGCCAAATGGAAGGCCATGAAAGTGGAAACCTTACCGCCTCACTACAAAACCTAACCAGTCCCTGAACCCCAATACGTGACAATAGGCATCCCGGAGGTCCAGAGACACCATTCGAACATCCCTTTCCAAGAGAAGCCAGACCTGGGACAGAGTCGTCATCCGAAAATAGGGGCAAAAGATCCAGGGGCAAAATTTTTCTATGATGCACATACTTTGTCACCACGATATTCGGCCCATCCTCCTGTTTGGGTAGTACTGTAGACACCTAATCTGGAATCCGTCTATCCAGAAAATGCCCTAAACTGGCCAAACTCATGGCCGGATAAAATTATCTTCCCATCCGGCCAAAATGTCCATGGAAGCCGTACTAGCTGATGTTTGGCTGGGTAAGAAGTCCGAGCCGGTATACTTGCTGTCGATGCTACCTAATCCGGACAGTAAGCTGGACAAGCTATGAATCGTCCAGATCAGAAAGCCAGGCGTCGGGCTGTTCTATATTAATCATGTACGGCTGAGGCTCTAGGCATGTGGTGTAGGAGGGGGTGGGTGATGTCAGGAGAGAGGGAAGCGTTGGGAAAGACCGCCTAGGGAATAGCCTGGGGGATAAGGGAGATCTGGAGGGGCCTATACACTACATCAATTACCATTAATTTTAAAACAATTCATCAGTCAAAAACAAAAGAAATAATATAACAACAAATATACAAGTTTCCAAAAAGAATTTGCACAGGCTGAAGTTTGCTCCCAAAATAGTTTTTTTTTTCCACCTGGTGTCCTACGTAACATGCCTGCCTGCCCCAAGTGGACCCGTCCAGGCCTGGTCAAGCCAAACAGCCCGTGTACTCCCGTCCCTCGTGTTATACCACAGTGCTGCGCCATTAGTGAAATATTTTTTTAAATAACTTTTTTGTTTTCATAGTACCTTTGAACATTTTTTGCCAAGACTATGTCTGGTAGCAGCATCAATCTTTCTGGAGGTGTTAAGAGGAAAAAGGTTACCCTAACAATTAAGGACAAGTTACGTGTTATACAACTTTGTGAAAGTGGCCGGTCGACTTCAAGTGTTACCAAGGACTTGAATATAGGCACTAGTACTGTTTCTGATATAAGGAAACAAAGAGAAATACCTGAAATACATTTCAGTAATTTAAAGTAATTTTAAGTGTTAATTTTAGTGTTGTTAAAATAAGTTACGTAAATTGTCAAGAATTCTTAATTTCAAGATGTGTTGCATCAATCAAGAAGACTAACTACAACAAGTTAAGGTGAGGTTTCTAGTTGAATATTTTATAATTATATGTGGTAAGGCAATTCAAATTATGTTGTTTGTGGTATAAAAATAGTTGGAAATGGTCACTTTTGGACTGACGTTGATCCGGAAAACGTTATAATCCGGCTGGGGGTCCTTCCCCATGTAATCTGCATTAGCGAGCTGATACAGTACTTATAGTAACCATGAGAACCATGGTATATATATTGATGTACAACGAAATTAGAAAGTAGAAATCTGAACTACAGTACCAAGTTGGACAAACTGGAATTTTTTTTTTTTTTTTTACTTGTTACTTTGACAAACTAAACTAACCTTAGCTAACCTCCCTAGGCCTAAAACAATATCACACATGCACACGTGTGTGCTATACTAGGCCTAGGAATATTGGTGTTTTAACTTTATTTCAAAAGAATTCCTTGCTAGTCAGTATACCACTATCTAAAAGCTAACTACGTACGAATTCGTGACTATTGACAATCGTCACAATAGGTACATCTAAATATTGTAATTCATCCTCCTGTTAAGAATTTTTCAAGTCTAACAATTAGTGCTATAATATTACTTTACTGTTATGTATCACAGCTGATATGATTTATGTGATGTGATGCCCCTTACCTGTGAGATCTGCCAACTTGGCCATGCTTGGATACTTCCAGAGGGTCAGCTGATTGTTGGAGAAGCCGTGTCCAGATATTAGCTCCTTGTAGTGCGATGACCACAATATAGAAGAAACCTGGAAATCAATATTCCTATAATAAGTCCTGAAAGCACACCAGGAATGTTTCCCCCAATACAACATT
This sequence comes from Procambarus clarkii, assembly GCF_040958095.1. Taxonomy (NCBI): domain Eukaryota; kingdom Metazoa; phylum Arthropoda; class Malacostraca; order Decapoda; family Cambaridae; genus Procambarus; species Procambarus clarkii. Next base: position 12,709,512 of record NC_091180.1, on the reverse strand, counting down.
GTGTATGCAACTCAAGCAAGCTTATCTTGATGCTAAACAAAACTGTACCGTCATGTTGAAAAATTAAATTTCTATTTAAATAGAAAATTAGTGTTGTACAATATCAATTTATGCCGAGACTTCAAACTTATGAAGAGATCTCTAATTAGGTACTTTAAACCTTCTTGGGTAATGCATACAATTCCCATTAAAATATACCATATAGCTGAGGAATAACAGACTAATTCCTGGACTAAGATTCTAATTCACTAAAAATCACTGTAAACTTTCACAATTTATGCACAGTTTTGAAAATAGAAAAAGACCAACTTATGTCAAAAGATTTAAGTTCTGAAATTTGAAGTTAGGTCAAGGAAATTTATATGATTAGTGTTAATTACATAAAGAATTCTTGCAGAATGAAAGCTTCTCAAGAAAGAGGTGTCAAGACAGATATCAAATTACAAAGGGCTGAAGCAACTGAAAGTGAAATATCTTCCTAACTGAGAACTGCCTACTCCTCAAGGACCTTCAGGGCAAACCGACAGATTATTCTGAATAGGTATAAACTCGCTTCTTGCCGGGATGGACCTCTGATCTCAGATGGTCCAAGTGGTTGGGCACCTTTCCTCCAGTTTGTCCTCTCATACGTCTCGCCTGCTATACTGTACAATTATACTTGGGACGTTCTTATAATAATCTTACCTTGAGGTATATATCTCAAATGTAAAAAGTACCTCACATAACCAAAGGTTATTAGTTTACAAATTCTTATTAGTAAACATACTTGAGAGTTAGTGTGAACATCCTTGATACACATGCCGGTGGTACAGTTCCACAGTCGGATGGTCCTGTCAGCCGTCCCGCCCCCTGTAGCCAGCAGGTTATTTTGCCAGGGGCACCACGCTATTGCCTGAAACACAATATCAAGTTAGTCATCTTCACCACTGTCCCATCTTTTACTTTCATGAAGTGCAGAGGGGCTTGGCAGTTAGTCAGCGAAAGATAAAAGATGCGCCACCAGTGGTATCTCCCCTACCATTATTAAATCCAACTGACTAAGCTCACTAATTTTGATCACATGGGGATAATGCCAAGCTATACTGTATTACTGGAACTTCTTATGATGCATGCAAAATATAAACAACACTTTTCTGCAATACAACCACCTTGACATACAGTATTTCTAAATAAAAATATCTAAGTTTGTATTAAAGCAGGAAAAAAGATAGGAAGTTAATATTTCAATTACAGACTGACACTTCGTTTTATCACACTATGACTGGGCAAGGGAAAAGGGAGGGGGGGGGGGGGGGGAATGGTCTGCTCAAGGTATGTACAGGCCGCCAGATTGACAAAATGTCCTCTCATATTTTACCAGGGAAATCTACTATATAACCCATATACAATGTTCTCATATATAACCCGTATACAAAACTTAATTGCTATAATTTTTAACCCTTAAAAGTATGGTTATTATCATGTTTATTTTAATTATCACTGCCTGGTTTTATGCAAATTATGTGTTTACTTTGCAACAAAGTTATTATAAAATCATAATTTGGCCTTTTCCCACTTCAGGTTGTATCTACTTGTGCACAACATTGCCAAACAGAATAGCAGCAAAGGAGTGGGATGCAAGACACCTCCTGTGAGCTGTGGCAATAACAATTTCACTTGTAATATAGATGCACATGACGTATTACACTGTAGGTCTATGTTTGGTATTCTATCCGTGTTCTTGTCAATTACTTTGAGTTTGGTAACTGCAATTCTGGTAACCCAAATTAATTCCTTTCCAAATTCTTGATTTTTTAACCCTAACAGTAATTAGGGTCATAAGATTACACACACACAGTTCTCGGACCAACCAGACGGAAACAACTGGGCAGGAGTTGCAGGAATCATGTTGGTTGCAGTACAAAAAATTAAATGTTTGTGTTTGGTTATTTATGGCAAAAAATTCAGCCAACTCAAATGAAGATGGGATCCCATATGATTCAGATTACCAAGCATAGACTTAATACCTGTAGTTGTTATACACTGTCTAAGCTAAAGTGAAAGGGCAAATGTATACACCTAACTTAACCATCACAGCCCTCTCCACTATATGGAGGTAAATTGTTTTAATATTTGTATAAATGTTTATGTTCGTAGAATAAGTTTGTATTATAAACAAAGGTCACAGTCTGTCATTCAGTAACCCAGCAATTCAGATTACAGTTCAAACTAAGTAAACAAAAACCAATAAAATTTTGGCCAAGTTACCCAGAGATCCAGATTATTGAGGTTCAAATTAGGAAGCCTTTACTGTAATCAAGTACAGTACCACTCAGTATTGCCTCATTTGGAAAATAGCAAAATTTTTTGCAATATTCTTAAGCACTCAATTCTCAGTGACGTTGGGGAAGCGAGATCTATTTCTTCCTTCCCCTTCATCCTAACCATTTATACCCCTTTTATTACCCCTTTCAGCACAACATTTGACCAATTTGTTCTTAAGGTGGATAAATTTGGCTCCTGCAATTTCTTCCTTCAATGCATTCCACTTACCACACGGGTGATCAGCGAGTTGGTACCGTCATACATTACCAAACACTTCTTATGATTTTTATGTCTTATTACGAAGAAACTCAATAAATCTATAGTTATGTACAAGTAAACAACAATAGATTAGTTGACAACAAAAGACTATTAACAAACCTACTAAAATTATTGTACCGTTAGGAATATCTATCGGCATCAACCCTGCAACAGTTCCAACAGTGTGCAGCAAGCCTGAAGCAATGGTAAACAGCTACATGTTAAATTTTATTGATTTAACATGCATCTAATGCACATAAAGATGTGTTAGTTACTTAGTTTGGTGGGCATCTTACTTTAATGGCAGCTTGATGCTCTGTGAAGGTAAAGAGGGGTGTAGTGGCGCCGTGCTCCCAGACGTTAACTTGGTTGTCATTGCCGCCAGAACTCAAAAGGCGGCCATCAGGAGACCACTTCAAACCACAAACTTCCTGTCCATAATACTGTACTTTAGTACCAACAGTGTGCAAACTACACTTTTTAAATGAACACTTATACTATTACATTGTACAGCTATAGATTTTAAATAGAGAAGTTCCATTACAAGGTATTAAGAGTTTTGATCAACTAACCTGTGTGTGGCCACTCAGTGTTGCCACATGGTGATCAGCAATACGAACATCATGATGGAAAATCTGTCCTGACCTTGAACCCGACGAGAGAATGTACGAATTCCAGGATAGTGTAGTGACACGATTTATATGGCCTGCCATGGTGCGTATCAGTTTCTGTTGACCAACATCCCACAGTTGTGTTACCCCGGAACTTATGCCCATAGCTAAAATATTACCTGTGGGGAAAATATAAACTAAAAGCATTATAGAAAGTTTCATTGGTATCATGCAACACAAACAAAGGCTAGGCACATCTGATTCTAGGGTCATCACCCCCCCCCCCAAACAACAAAGGTCAACACTATATGCTCTTATCAGAAGACACTAAGGCAGTATAGTGTTATACTATAATTACAACTCTCGATCCATCTATTCTTGGATGCCGAATAATAGATATAGAAGGCAAGACCAGGAGAGAAATCTTGGGCACCGCACAAGTGTAGCCGTCAACTCGGGCCTTCCACTTGTGGAAAACCTGAAGCTACTCGACAAATTGCTTTACTTTTGACACAAATGCTGTACATTGTAAATTTTTTGTATAATATTAATTTTTAAAGTTGTCTATTAGCAACACAATGCAGCTACAGAAAACAATCATTGTCCCTAACTGTGTGACAATAGCTTGAGCTACCTCATCCCTTTGTGTGTATTTATACCTCAACTTATTTCAATCTCTGCTCCTCTTAATATTAAGTTTTTATAATTTATGTTATAATTTCCCAATTTTCCACAAAGGTAAAGTTTCCAAACAAACAACTAGTCTGCATTTTACGATATAAAATATAATCGAAGTAACTTTATGCCATGCAACAAACGTTCAATGCATTGAATATTGTGGGAAATTCCCCCACCTACTTCTACTCAATCTTACTTGAATTAGTTTCATTGCATACACACTAAGAAGAGACAATCTGTTGTAGTGTTACTTTATTTAATTATCACTTATAATTGTAGTAGAACTGTAGTTAATCCTCATTAATTTCCTAAAATTTCCCTGCCACAATGACAGTACATTGTTGTTGGTTGACAGAAGGAATTTATGTCTTAACCCACTGCACTGCGCAGAGCGCCTTAAGGTGCCCGATGGGGGGTGTATGGAGCACCAGCCCAATGGGGGGTGTACAGAGCACCATATGGCGCTTTTAGGTATAGAGAGTGATTCAAAACTCCCGCAGGTAAACAGGATTCACATTCAGTTCCTCAGAACTCTTGTAAACAGATGCCACCTTGAAATTTTTTTGTCAGCATCCATGCTGGCTGCGAGTCTTAGTACTGAAAGAGCGACCAAGGCTGGTGCATGCAGGAGCAGCGCTAGGGGACACAGCACCACTTAGTAATGATGAATAAAATAGGAAACAAATTATTTTGCGTCGATAGCATCATAGATGATCGTGACTGTGATGAAGACTATGTACAATATTCAGGTGTATAATGCCAGTGTTAATATAATGATATTAACAGCATGAGGTAAATACACAGCACCCAACCACCAATTCCTGCCTTTACGCATAACGAAACTAACTAATTTTCCTTCACAATACAATCCTGTTGAAATTCATATTTGAGATTTTGTGACAGGAATTTGATAACATCGGTTTTGTAGCTAGTCATAGTGAGACGAGTAGAATATTGGAGGCTTTGTCTTGCATCATGTGACTGCTGGTGTCGCCTGCTTGAGGCTTCATGCTGTGTTTTGATTTCATCACATATCCACCAGAACTGTTAATTAGTAATTTATTGTGCATATAAATGTTGATAGCGATATATAACGTTGGTATATAGCGCAATAACAGCAAGAACACTGGTCGATCAGAGAATATAATATACGTGTTGCCATATATGAGCCCCCATATTTTTTGAGAATAGTGATGTTCCACACATTTAACTATACAAATTCCACACTATTGAATATTATTACTGCAGAAAACTAGATATAAAACCATTCACAGATACTAAAATTATATAAAAATGTATTTTGGACAGCCCCTGCCACACTCAGCTGTCGGCTGTATGCTGACCTTGGATACTTCTTCCGTGTATATGAACTCTCAACACACTATCTTTGTGGTTCATTATGGTGCACAAAAATGTAGATAGTTATATACAACATGGGTATATACTGTAATAACAAAAACACTGCTTTATTGATATTAGAATATATTTTACATGTCACCATATATGTGCTTCATAATTTTGAACATAGGAATGTTCCACGCATTGAACTACATAAATTCCAAATTCAACTTTTGAATAATATTACAGAGAGAAAAAAAAAAACACACGAGGAGAAACAAACGAGAGACATCGGATACATATCAACTGTTAGGTGGACAGATACATCATGTGAAATCAAATGTGGCCAAATATCTGTCCTGTCGTGTGAATCAAACCAAAGACATTTGGTCGAGAACCATTTGTGTTTACCACTGCACAATGTTTTTAAGATTCATTTATTTACTATGCATCCCATACCTATCCCATGGGCAGCGATGGAAAGGTTACAGACACACATAATGGGTTCAGGAACCGAGCCTCATGCATAACAGGACTTTAGTAGGAAGATGAAACATTTTAGACTATAATTTGACACTAGAATAACAGATGTTTATCACTAATTAAGCCTCACCTTCCTTGATCCAGGACAACGAGCAGACATAATCGGGGTCTTGAAGCTGGGCCAAGGGGGTGATGGAGCCATCTCCAGCATTCCAGATGTAGATGGAGCTACTGAGAGCTACGGCCAAGTGGTTATTAACACTCCAGTCCAACAAATGCAGATCTGAAGAAAACCAACTTGGAATTATATGGTGAAGACACTAAGCAATGCTTTTCACCAAAATAATTTTTACTAATTAAGTTTAAAATTAATATTTACACAAATTTTCTTCTTTTGTATTTAAAACCTTACATTCCAGCCAAAAATTGGTTACAATAGCTCATTAAGATAACAGGTAAATAATAAAATCCAATGAAAGCCAGAGTACATTACAGAAACATGATTAAATATGAATACCAGGATGGGATCATTAAATGAAGAGCATTACTATGCTCTTCATTTAATGATCTTCATACTATGCTGCTCCTCCTCTATTTAACAATAGAGGAGGAGGAGCCTGTTTGGGTAGACAGGAAGTAGATTGCCTCAGATTTTAATCACTGCCAAATCGAGAATATTTTAGATTCGTCAATTACATTTTTTTTATGAGACTAGCATTTTCTTTCAAAAAAACCAGTGTTGAATGTAATGAAACGCCATTTTCTGGGCGAGACCCGGAGGCTTCCCGGCAACCCTCCCTCCCTCCGGTCGGCGTTTTTTTCACGTGTTTTGACATCCAGCCTCAGAACTGATGGGTGGATAGCCGCGTGGGAGGTCTCGGGCTCCCCCTTCCCCCTCCCGGGGAGGGGGGAGCTGCGCAGACAGCGGCGCGGTGACGTATGACGTCATACTAGTTTCCTTGTTTTCTGTTGAAGAGTTCTATCCACTAGTTCGGCTTTAGGTAGCAATTTTCACCAGAATAGGGGTTTGTTTTGGAATGCTTACCTTTCTGGATGCTTGACCCGGTCGATGGCAGACATAGAATGCTTCCAACCACACGGGGGTTTCTATAGGCCATTGCTCCCCTTGCCTCTCTGAGGGGGCCAGGTTCTGGCCGTGGTCCCCGGTAGGCCCTAGAACTCCATACACATGACTGATGCCAAAGTCCGACATTAGCATATCAGCCGGTAAAGCTCCGGGGAGCCGACGGGGCTCCCCCCAGAAAATGCATCTAGTAAACAATCTACTTGTGCAATCTAGTCAATGGGTCACTTTATACAAGCCCATTATGGCTTTCCATTTTAACATTGTAATAGAATACAGTGGAACCTCGATTAATGAATTTAATCCGTTCCAGCATCGAGCTCGTCATGCGAAATGCTCGTCTTTCAAAACGAATTTCCCCATTTAAAATATTGGAAATAAAAATAATCCGTTTCACCCCTGAAAAACATCAATATGACTTTCGATTTTTTAAATGATTGAGCAGCCTACCTGACATACACTGAACAAACCTTTTTGACATTGTTCTTTTTACAACTTTGCTCACTTTTTTTATTTTTAATTTTGATATAGCAAAAGGTTCGTTCAGTGTTTGTCAGGTAGGCTGCTCCATTATCACACTCTTTCTTTGTTTCAAATGTGTTAAATTTGTTTTGTATATTTCCATTTATTTATTAATAATGGAGCAGCCAACCTGGCGCACACTGAACTGAAGGACAAGAGCTACGAGGAGAGGTTAGAGGCATTAAATATGCAAAAACTAGAAGATAGAAGAAAAAGAGGCGATATGATCACTACGTTCAAAATAGTAACAGGAATCGATAAAATTGATAGGGAAAAATTCTCGAGACCCGGAACTTCAAGAACAAGAGGTCATAGATTTAAACTAACGAAACAACGCTGCCGGAGAAATATACGAAAATTCACTTTTGTAAATAGAGTGGTAGATGGTTTGAACAAGTTAAGTGAGAAGGTCGTGGAGGCCAAAACCGTCAGTAATTTCAAAGCATTATATGACAGAGTGCTGGGGAGAATGGACACCACGAGCGTAGCTCTTATCCTGTAACTACACTTAGGTAATTACACTGAACGAACCTTTTTGACATGTGTTCTTTTTTTAAATTTTTTTATTTTTTTTATTCTACAAAAACAATTCAATGCCTTGCAACATCAAAGCAGTGACCCTTTTACATCCCAGCATCATTAGCATCTTTAAAAAAAAAAAAAAAAATTGCATCGTCAGAGGCGTCCGAGAATGCGCGAGAAGCCGCGGGAACGCACCATGTGGTTTTCTCGTTAATCAAATGAACACTCGCCAATGGAGACAAATTGTCATTGATCAGCACGCTCATTGCCTCAAATTATGAGCATTTTGAGCACTTCACTCGAGGTTCCACTGTACCTATAAATTTTCCAAGCTACAGTTTTTAGATACCTAGTGTGGTGTCATTTCCGACATGCTGCAGTAACCGAGGTCATCGAGACTCTTATTAAGTCTCTTTAGTCCAATAGGCAGTACAAGTTGCTTTTAAGTGACCAAAATACTTGCATTTAAACATTATCAAGCTGTTCAAATTTCTAAAATGGATGGATAAAAAAAACTTTGGGGGAACAGGAAGGGTGGGAGGCATGTAAATGTAGACAGTACTAAAAATCTAACATTATCTAATCACTGGTTTTCTTCATTACTGTTGCCTATATATTTATATCTGCATCACCATACTTTAAAACATTTCAAATTACACTATTGTTAAAAAAAAAAAAAAAAAAAAAATTAATTGTGGTTAGAGGAAAGCAAACATAAGTGGGAATACAGCATACCTATTACAGGTACATTGATACTGCCTGCCACATAATCAACATGGCAGGGGATGGGTAGTTGATCTAGTGAGAGGTTGATGAGCCAAGTCAGTCTAGCTTGGGCAATCTATGCCAACCTCCGGGTTGCACGAGTAGATATTTTCATCCGTCAAACAAACTCGTTTAGGAGATTTACAGTACTTTTTCTTCATGGGTCTCTGTACTTCCATCTGCTTGGTGTCAGATCTACATCCTCCTTTTCCAACAAAGGGGGGAAAAAAAACTACCCCTGGGATCGACCTTTATCTCGTTCATTGGACGAACCATTCCGAGCAGTGCCTTTGGTGGCATCGTATTCCTCTCGACAGAGGGAAGTCTTCCCGTCAGAGTTCCCCCTTCATTATGTCTAATAAAGCAGTAAGGCAGTTACCCTTTGATTTCTGCCAAAATGCCTAGTGAAAAGCTGTGATGGGCTGTTAAGATTGAAGTTTTCCCCCCCCCTGTAATAATGCCTATAACACTGCAGTGATCTCCAATCAACAGAAGAATGCCACGGAACCAGGCTGAGAGGCATCAAAGTTACAATGGCACCAAAACAATTGCTGGGTAGTGGTTGATGGTTTGATACAAATTATCTGGTAAAGAAACAGGTCAGAGTAACTTACAATAGTCATCTACAAGCTCAGGTGCATCCAACACTTTCTCTGGAACATTAGGGATGTGTCTCGTTGAAGAAGCTTTGGGTACGTTCACCTTCCCGGCACTATACAATACTTTGAGGTTGTTCACGTGACCTGTGGATTAAACATTGGTCACTCTTTCTGGCTGTAATAAAAAATATGGACAATACCAATGATTTAGTTTATATCCTTTTGGCACACAGCAATGTTCAATCAATGTTCAATGTGAGAAGAGAAGCAGAGAAAAGTTATGAAAATGATATAGCAAACAAAGCCAAGACCGAACCAAAGCTACTCCACAGTCACATCAGAAGGAAAACAACAGTGAAAGAACAGGTAGTGAAACTTAGAACAGGCAAGGACAGGTATACAGAGAATGACAAAGAGGTGTGTGATGAACTCAACAAGAGGTTCCAAGAGGTCTTCACAACAGAACAAGGTGAGGTCACTGTGCTAGGAGAAAGGGAAGTAAACCAGGCAGCCTTGGAAGATCTCGGGATCTCGGGATCTCGCCATGGGTACTGAAAGAGAGTGCAGAGGCAGTTTGCTTGCCACTCTCTATAGTGTATAGTAGGTCACTGGAGACAGGAGACCTACCAGAAATATGGAAGACAGCGAATGTGGTCCCAATATACAAAAAGGGCGACAGGCAAGAGGCACTGAACTACAGGCCAGTATCCTTGACTTGTATACCATGCAAGGTGATGGAGAAGATCGTGAGAAAAAAACTGGTAGCACATCTGGAGAGAAGGGACTTCGTGACAAATCGCCAACATGGGTTCAGGGAGGGTATATCTTGCCCGACTGGCTTAATAGAATTCTACGACCAGGTGACAAAGATTAAACAAGAAAGAGAGGGCTGGGCGGACTGCATTTTCTTGGATAGTCGGAAAGCCTTTGACACAGTACCGCATAAGAGGCTGGTACATAAGCTGGAGAGACAGGCAGGTGTAGCTGGTAAGGTGCTCCAGTGGATAAGGGAGTACCTAAGCAATAGGAAGCAGAGAGAGTTACGGTGAGGGGCGAGACCTCCGATTGGCGCGAAGTCACCAGTGGAGTCCCACAGGGCTCTGTACTCGGTCCTATCTTGTTCCTGATATATGTAAATGATCTCCCGGAGGGTATAGATTCATTTCTCTCAATGTTTGCGGATGATGCCAAAATTATGAGAAGGATCAAGACAGAAGAGGACTGTTTGAGGCTTCAAGAAGACCAAGACAAACTGAAGGAATGGTTGAACAAGTGGTTGTTAGAGTTTAACCCAACTAAATGTAATGTAATGAAGATAGGTGTAGGGAGCAGGAGGCCAAATACAAGGTATCATCTGGGAGAGGAAATTCTTCAGGAGTCAGAGAAAGAAAGAGACTTGGGAGTTGATATCACGCCAGACCTGTCTCCTGCAGCCCATATCAAGAGGATAACATCAGCGGCATATGCCAGGCTGGCCAACATACGAACGGCATTCAGAAATAATTTGTGTAGAGAATCATTCAGAACTTTGTATACCACATATATCAGGCCAATACTGGAGTATGCAGCCCCAGCATGGAGTTCATATCTAGTCAAGAATAAGACTAAACTGGAAAAGGTTCAAAGATTTGCCACCAGACTAGTACCCGAGCCGAGATGTATGAGCTACGAGGAGAGACTTCGGGAATTAAACCTCACCTCGCTGGAAGACAGAAGAGTTAGGGGGGACATGATCACCACATTCACAATTCTCAAGGGAATTGATAGGGTAGATAAAGACAGACTATTTAACACAAGGGGCACACGCACTAGGGGACACAGGTGGAAACTGAGTGCCCAAATGAGCCACAGAGTTATTAGAAAGAACTTTTTTAGTGTCAGAGTGGTTGACAAATGGAATGCATTAGGAGGTGATGTGGTGGAGGCTGACTCCATACACAGTTTCAAGTGTAGATATGATAGAGTCCAATAGGCTCAGGATCTGTACACCTGTTGACTGACGGTTGAGAGGCGGAACCAAAGAGCCAGAGCTCAACCCCTGCAAGCACAACTAGGCGAGTACAACTAGGTGAGTAGTTGTACACACACACACACACACACACACAAGAGGGCAAGAGCTACGAGGAGAGGTTAGAGGCATTAAATATGCCAAAACTAGAAGACAGAAGAAAAAGAGGTGATATGATCACTACATACAAAATAGTAACAGGAACTGATAAAATCAATAGGGAAGATTTCCCGAGACCTGGAACTTTAAGAACAAGAGGTCATAGATTTAAATTAGCTAAACACAGATGCCGAAGAAATATAAGAAAATTCACTTTCGCAAACAGAGTGGTAGACGGTTGGAACAGGTTAGGTGAGAAGGTGGTGGAGGCCAAGACCGTCAGTAGTTTCAAAGCGTTATATGACAAAGAGTGCTGGGAAGACGGGACACCACGAGCGTAGCCCTCATCCTGTAACTACACTTAGGTAATTGCACACACACACACACACACACACACACAAACCGAGGTACCACTGTGTGTGTGTGTAAGAGTTTAATCTGTTCCTGGAGACAGCTCGTATTCCAAAAACTCGTATTCCGAAGCTAATTTCCCGTAAGAAATAATGGGAAATGAATTAATCCGTTCCTGACTACCCCAAAAACCCCACTTCAAACTAAATTTTATACCTAATTCATCTAAATAAACCTACAAAACTATGTTCAAGTTATTACTTACCTTGCTGTTGGCGTATGGAAGATGGTGAGGAGAAGAGAGGAGAAGAGGTGTTACTGTTTAGAAGGGAAGTCCCCTTCCATTATAACATCAGGCAGTGAAGACTTCACTGGTGTGCACTCCGGCACGTTTTGCCTGCATACCACTAAGACTTGCTTGTCTTACTAAGAATCTGTCTAAAGACACTTGTTTTTCCCTACAATTTAACACTTGTCTGTAGTAAGACATCATATTGTCATTTAAAAGGTCAATGCAACGGCCTGCTACAGCTTTATCTGGGTGAGTTTTTTCAACAAAACTTTGCAATTCTTTCCATACTTCACACATTTTCTTAACACTTTAGCATTATCACGGCACTCGAGAGCGTTACCACTTTTTGTGTTGAGGTCTCACAGCGGACTCACTCACGAGTCACAAGAAAAAATATTTCTATAAACTATTTGTTATGCGATCAATCTTGGGATAGTTTGAAAATGTCCGCCATAAAATTTCCGTTTTCTCTAATAGCCGCATAGCCTATTTGGGAGAACGGCATAGCATTGCACCATCGAGGTAAGACCATTGTATTGTTGACACGACAAGTGTAATCGACATAGTTTTTTATTTTGTGCCGGTCTAATGCATCCTTGTGTGACATTTTATACTTGTGTTCTTCTAGAACATTCTATTGCGAACACATTAGTACAAAATTGAAATACGTACATCGAAAATTTATGTCAGGACAGTGAAAGAGAGTATACACTTTTCAGTGTTGCCACTCGATCACCCAAAACGCCGCACTATTTTCTTAGGTTAAACTTTACCACTGGCTTTCTTGGGACCCATGGCGAGATATATAATAACTTTTATGGTCAAAATGACCAAAAATCCAACAAAACACTAAAAATCCGGTGAAGAATTGACGTGGGATAGTCACTGGGCGCGAGGCACTGGTAAACCGAGGGGCGAGCGGCGACGATCGCCGTACCACCACGCGCTAGGTCGGCCTGTACGCGTATCAACAAACTCGCCTTCCGAGGCACATTTTCCGAGCAAATACTGCTCGTATTCCGAAAAACTCGTATTCAGGGACTCTCGTATTCCGAGGTACCACTGTGTATGTGTGTGTACTCACCTAGTTGTGTTTGCGGGGGTTGAGCTCTGGCTCTTTGGTCCCGCCTCTCAACCGTCAATCAACAGGTGTACAGATTCCTGAGCCTATCGGGCTCTGTCATATCTACACTTGAAACTGTGTATGGAGTGAGCCTCCACCACATCACCCCCTAATGCATTCCATTTGTCAACCACTCTGACACTAAAAAAGTTCTTTCTAATATCTCTGTGGCTCATTTGGGCACTCAGTTTCCACCTGTGTCCCCTTGTGCGTGTTCCCCTTGTGTTAAATAGACTGTCTTTATCTACCCTATCAATCCCCTTCAGAATCTTGAATGTGGTGATCATGTCCCCCCTAACTCTTCTGTCTTCCAGCGAAGTGAGGTTTAATTCCCGTAGTCTCTCCTCGTAGCTCATACCTCTCAGCTCGGGTACTAGTCTGGTGGCAAACCTTTGAACCTTTTCCAGTTTAGTCTTATCCTTGACTAGATATGGACTCCATGCTGGGGCTGCATACTCCAGGATTGGCCTGACATATGTGGTATACAAAGTTCTGAATGATTCTTTACACAAGTTTCTGAATGCCGTTTGTATGTTGGCCAGCCTGGCATATGCCGCTGATGTTATCCGCTTGATATGTGCTGCAGGAGACAGGTCTGGCGTGATATCAACCCCCAAGTCTTTTTCCTTCTCTGACTCCTGAAGAATTTCCTCTCCCAGATGATACCTTGTATCTGGCCTCCTGCTCCCTACACCTATCTTCATTACATTACATTTGGTTGGGTTAAACTCTAACAACCATTTGTTCGACCATTCCACCTACATAAAGTGTTTGATGTGTCTTCACACACACCCCTGTGTGTGTGTGTATGTATGTGTAATTACCTAAGTGTAGTTACAGGATGAGAGCTACGCTCGTGGTGTCCCGTCTTCCCAGCACTCTTTGTCATATAACGCTTTGAAACTACTGACTGTCTTGGCCTCCACCACCTTCTCACCTAACTTGTTCCAACCGTCTATCACTCTGTTTGCGAAAGTGAATTTTCTTATATTTCTTCGGCATCTGTGTTTAGCTAGTTTATATCTATGACCTCTTGTTCTTAAAGTTCCAGGTCTCGGGAAATCTTCCCTATCGATTTTATCAATTCCTGTTACTATTTTGTATGTAGTGATCATATCACCTCTTTTTCTGTCTGTCTTCTAGTTTTGGCATATTTAATGCCTCTAACCTCTCCTTGTAGCTCTTGCCCTTCAGTTCTGGAAGCCACTTAGTAGCATGTCTTTGCACCTTTTCCAGTTTGTTGATGTGCTTCTTAAGATATGGGCACCACACAACCGCTGCATATTCTAGCTTTGGCCTAACAAAAGTTGTAAACAATTTCTTTAGTATATCGCCATCCATGTATTTAAAAGCAATTCTGAAGTTAGAAAGTGTGGCATAGGCTCCTCGCACAATATTCTTTACGTGTTCCTCAGGTGATAGTTTTATATCTAGAACCACCCCTAGATCTCTTTCTTTATCAGAATTCTTTAAAGATTTCTCACATAATATATAGGTTGTGTGGGGTCTATGTTCTCCTATTCCACATTCCATAACATGGCATTTATTAACATTAAATTCCATTTGCCAAGTGGTGCTCCATATACTTATTTTGTCCAGGTCATCTTGAAGGGCATGACAATCATCTAAGTTTCTTATCCTTCCTATTATCTTTGCATCATCAGCAAACATATTCATATAATTCTGTATACCAACTGGTAGATCATTTATGTAGACAATAAACATCACTGGTGCAAGAACTGAACCCTGTGGTACTCCACTTGTGACATTTCTCCAGTCCGATACATTGCCTCTGATCACTGCCCTCATTTTTCTATCAGTCAGAAAATTTTTCATCCATGTTAGAAGCTTATATATAAGTAAGTAAGTAAGTAATTATCAAAAGAAGGCACCAAACCGGGAAGGCTATGTAGCACCATCAAATACGCAAAATAATCAGAGGGCGCTAAATATCACCAAGGATGCCAATACGAGAACAAAAACGCATAAGGCGAACGATATCAAAAGTATCCGAGTCACCAAGAATTCTATCGAGGGATAGGTGACCGCGAGGGGCGGTCGGAAAGCAAGACACACGCTCGTCCTGGAAGTCAGGACATTCAAGAAGGACATGCACGACCGTAAGAGGGACAATGCAACTAGGACAATAAGGAGCAGGGCGGCGCTCCATCAAGTGACCATGGGTTAAGCGAGTATGGCCAATACGCAACCTCGCCAGAGCTGTTTCCCACCGCCGGTTACGGTGGAAGGAGGACGGCCACGAGGAAACACAACATTTAAGAGTACGTAGCTTGTTACCAGTAACAGACAACCAAAAAGCCTGCCAACGGGTAAGGACTGAGGAATGGATAACCGGGTAAAAGTCGGAATACGGAATGCCTTTACGAGAGATGGGACAAGAGCGGACAGCTTCCTTAGCGGCAGCATCCGCACGCTCATTTAAAGACACGCCAATATGGCTGGGAACCCAACAAAACTCAACCGACTTAAATTTACTGTGAACGAGAAACAGCCAATGCTGGATCTCGACAACTACTGGATGAACTGGATTAAAGCACCCGAGAGCCATGAGGGCACTACGAGAGTCAACAACAACCACAAAGGAAGACTGACAACGAGAAAGCAGGAGACGAAGAGCATAGAGAATAGCATAAAGTTCCGCTGTAAAGATGCTAGTCTCCGGAGGCAAGCGACACATATAAGTGCGATCAGGAAAAACAACAGAGTAGCCAACACCGTCCGCTGACTTAGACCCATCGGTGAAGACAGAAACGGAGCGGGAGTGAGAAGAAAAGTGCTCGAGGAAAAGGCGTTTTAGAACCGTAGGAGGGGTAAAAGCTTTAGTGATACGAGTCAAGGATGTACAAAACCGCGGAAGAGGGACCCTCCACGGGGGCAAAGAAGGAACAACACGAGGAGAAACATCAGAAATACGAACGGAAAGAGAATCCTGTAGGCGAGATAACCGGACAGAAAGAGGGAGGTGGCGAAGAGGAACAGGAACCGCAGGAGGGGTAAAAGTTAAAGCACGACAGAGGCGAGAGGAAGGATGTTGCAAGGACCGCGCAAGATAGCGAAGACAGTAGCGATCACGGCGGTCCTGGAGAGACAGGAAGCCAGTGTCAACATACAAGCTAAGGACGGGAGTCGAACGAAAGGCACCAGAACTGAGGCGCAACCCAGTATGGTGCAAAGCATCAAGACGGCGAAGAGTAGAAGGAGAAGCAGACGAGTAAGCAGGGCAACCATAATCGAGCTTAGACAGGACGAGAGAGGAATGTAAAGCAAGGAGAGTGCGCCTATCTGCCCCCCAAGAAGTATGGGACAAGACCCGAAGGAGGGTAAGGGCCTTAGAGCACTCAACACGGAGGTAAGAGATATGGGGAGACCAAGACAAACGAGTGTCAAGGAATAACCCCAAAAGCTTCGCGGAATCTTTGTATTCAAGGGGATGACCATAAAGTGACAAAGAGGGACGAAGAACAACCCGTTTCCGCGTAAAAGTCATGGCACAAGTCTTAGAAGTAGAGAACTTGAAGCCATGACCTGTGGCCCAAGACGACACGGCATCAATTGCAAGTTGAAGCCTGCGTTGAAGGAGAGGCGAATCATCACCCTGACAACAAAGGGTAAGATCATCGACATAGAGAGCGGAGAAGACACCAGAAGGAAGAGAGGAAAGAAGACCATTGAGGGCAACCAGAAAAAGAGTAGTGCTCAGAACACTACCCTGGGGCACACCTTCGTATTGCTGAAAAGAGGGAGAGAGAGCGGTACCAAGGCGCACCCGAAAGGAACGACGAGAGAGGAAGCTGCGGAGAAAGAGAGGGAGATGACCACGAAGGCCAAAAGAATGAAGTTGAGATAGGATATGATAACGCCAAGTGGTGTCGTAAGCCTTTTCTAGGTCAAAAAGGACGGCAACAACGGAGGTCTTCGCAGCAAAAGCAGTACGAATATAGACCTCCAAGTTCACCAGGACATCTGTCGTGCTGCGGCACTTGCGGAAACCAAATTGAGAAGGGGAGAGGAGGTGATGGTGTTCCAGGAACCACATCAGACGAACGTTAACCATACGTTCAAAGAGTTTGCAGACACAACTTGTGAGAGCAATAGGGCGAAAGTCCTTAGGGGAAGTACCCAGAGACCCCGGTTTGCGAACAGGGAGGACAACAGCATCGAGCCAGTCCTCAGGGACTGACGACGACTCCCAGATCCGATTATACAGACTCAGTAAATACTGAGACGTGCTCGGAGGGAGATGGCGAAGCATCTCATAATGAATACCATCGGAGCCCGCCGCCGTAGAACCGCAGAGGGCCAGGGCAGAACGAAGTTCAGAGAGAGAGAAGGGATCATTATAGGGAAGCTGAAGATGAGTGCAGAAATCTAAAGGACGAGACTCAAGGACAGGTTTACGAAGAAGGAAAGATTGGGGAAGATGAAGACCAGAGCTAACAGAAGAAAAGTGGGAACCCAGTTCGGAAGCGACCTGCAACGGGTCCGCCACAAGAGTATCATGGAGGTGAAGGACCGGTGAAACATCGGGAACGAACTTACCCGCTATCTTGCGGATACGCTTCCAGATCTGGGCCAGAGGGGTTCGGACGTAATTGTCGAGACATAAGATGCCCAACATTCACGTTTAGCCGTACGGATGGCCCTACGGGCCACCGCACTCGCTTTCCGAAAGAAAAGAAAAGAATCGGTCGTCTGCCTACGGCGGTGCTTCTTCCAGGCTGCACGCTTACAGCGGACAGCCCGAGCACAGTCCGCATTCCACCAGGGAACGCACTTCCGTGGACCCCGAGAGGAAGAGCGAGGAATAGAGCGGAGGGCAGCGTCGAAGACAGTGTCATGAAAAAGGAGGAGAGCGCGAGAGAGGGGCAGAAGGGAGAGGTCAGAGAGAGTAGCACTGAGGGAAAATAGGGTCCAGTCCGCCTTAGCAAACTGCCACCTAGGGAAAGAGAGGGAAGGGCGAAAAGAGAAAAAGGAAACAAGGATGGGGAAATGATCACTTCCATGGAGGTCATCAAGAACCTGCCACGTGAAATCTAAGTAAAGAGAAGAAGAGCAGAGAGAAAGATCAAGACAAGAAAGGGTGCGAGTTCGAGAGTCCAAATGAGTGGGCTCACCAGAATTCAGAAGAGACAGGGAAGAAGAGAGGAGAAACGGCTCAAGGAGGCGACCCCGGGTATTCGTCAGAACGTCACCCCAAAGAGAATGACGACAATTGAAGTCACCCAGCAGGAGCACAGGCTCCGGCAAGGAGTCTAGGAGGTGTTTCAAATCAGGAAGAGAGAGCGGGACACTCGGGGGGAGATAAATGGAACAAACTGTGTACCATTTCCCCACAAAGATACGAGCAGCAGAACAATGGAGAGGCGAAGGAAAAAGTAAAGGAACAAAGGGAACATCAGCCCGAATCAAGAGAGCAGAAGAATTAGAAGCCCCAGCAATGGCTGGGGGGGGGGAGAGAAAGGAATAGCCACGAAAACGACCAGGACGAGCACCAAGCATTGGCTCCTGGAGACAGACACAAAGGGGCGAAAACCGCGAAACCAGAAGTTGGAGTTCGAGGAAATTGGCGTAATAACCTCGAACGTTCCATTGAAGAATGGACAACGACGAGAAGAGAAAGGACAAAAACAAAGAACAAGGAAGAAACAAAGGCGAAAGACCAACAGAGCACGTTAAAGAATATCAGGGTCGGGATCAGGGTCAGCAAAGTCAGGGTTAGGGGGCATGGGTAAACTGAGCAAAGACGGAGGGAAGGAAACGGGAGAACAGATCAGAGGTGGGCGGGCAGGGTCCGGAGGAGAAGGAGGAAGAGGAGGAGACAACGGAGAGGAGCAGTCAAGGACAGCAGCAGGAAGAGGGGGAGTAGAAAGAGGGGAGCGCACCCCAGCAAGAGCAGCAACCGAAAGGGAAGCAGGGGCCAAAGAAACCTCCATAGCAGGAACAGGGGGCGCAAGCACCGAAACGGGAGGGGAAGGAGCAACAGAGCCAGGAGGAGGAGCTGAGGAAGAAAGCGAAGCCTTCTTACCCGCCGGGGAAGAGGAAGGAGAGGAGCCAGGCTTACGCTTCTGACTTAAAGAGACCGGTGTCCCAGCAACTACGTACTGGGCAACGGATTCCAGTGTCTCAACCGGAGAAGCCGAACGAGAGCACACACGACGGCCGTTAGGAGAGCGATGGACATCCGCCTGCACCGACAGGCGGCGGGGAGAGCCGATAGATGGAGGAAGAGGATGGGAAGGAGGATCGGAGGGGGACGAGGAAGAAGACACAGGAGACATGACAGACCGGGTTGAAAGAAGGGGAACCCCAGACAGAAGACCAGGAGGGGGACCCCTCGGGAAAGAACTCAAAGGAACAGAGGAGGGGGCAGTGGGAGTATCAGGGTCCAAGGCCCGGAAACGGTTGAGAGTCTGAGGAAGGGGGGAAGGACGAGGAGAGGAAGAGCGCAACACGCGAGCATAAGAGATGTTAGTATAAGGCGGGAGCCGGCGAACCTGGCGCCTCGCCTCAGGAAAAGACAAACGCTCCCGGTGCTTCAGGTTAAGGACGGCCGCCTCAAGCTTGTAATGTACACAGGCACGGGAGAACGTAGGATGGGCCTCACCGCAGTTGAGGCAGCGAGCTTGGGGAGAAGTGCACTCCGACTTAGAGTGACCTTCACTCCCACACAAAGGACAGAGAGAGACAGTCCCAGAGCAGCGGAGGGCACCATGCCCAAACCTCCAGCACTTATTACAAAGTCGAGGAGAAGGAATATACTCCTGGACAGAGCACCTAGCACCAGCAAGAATGACAGAGGATGGAAGGGTCCTACCATCAAAGGTGATCTTCACAACGCGAAGGGGTTGACGGCGACGACCACGAGGGGGACGAGTAAATGAGTCGACCTGGAGGACAGAATGGCCTTGGGCATCAAGGATATGCCGAATATCATCGTGGCAATCCTGCAGATTCCGAACACCGGTTGCAACATGGGGTGGGAGGAGAATAGTGCCAACACTGGAATTCATCTGAACGTTCTTGGAGACCCGAACAGGGATCTCGCCAAGGCAAGATAAGGCAGCCAAGCGGGAAGCCGCATCCTGAGAAGGAGCAGCAACGACACGTGTACCGAGACGAGTGGGGTTGAAAGTAACACACGCATCCACGGAATCTACAAGATGCCGATGGAGGGAGAAATCGTCAGGAGGCGCAGAATCAAGAGGGAGGAGATCAAAGTATTTGGCCCATGAAGCAGGACCAAACAAGGCCTGATACGCATCAGCACGGGAAGGAATCGAGCGAGTGCGGTTGGGGCGCGAACGGCGTTGAGAACCCCTAGAGAGAGAGGGGTCAAAAGGCGCAGTAGTCACAACGAAAGACTTAGCCACACCAGGGGACGAAGTGGTCACCACCGGGGGCTGGAGGCTCGACCCAACCTCAGAGGAGGGAGGGGAGCTGGGGGAAGAAGTCAGGACGGTCAAAGGAGGAGCAAGGTCGGGGCCCAACGCAGCGGGAGCTACAGAGCCTGGTCTTCCAATACAGGCCGACTCGGGGGCTTGGTCGCCCACCCCACGAGCCTGAGAGGGTACAACGGAAACATTCAACGACATAGAGACGAAAAGTGAAAAATTCATCCACGAATGTGCCCCCATACCCACCATGGAGCCACAATTAGAGGCAGGACACCCATCAGGAAGCTATCGCCGATCATGCCGGGGCCCCCTAGGGGTGCATCGTGAGTATACGCCCCACAAACGCCACCTTAAGAACCGTCAGTCCGTCGAGATCGGGTTCAGCGACGAAAGGGGGATTGACAATAAAAGGTTCCCCTCGCTCGAGACGTCGGGTACTACAGTTCTACGGGTGCAAGAGTATGCCTCCTCAAGCACCCGGGCGTCAAAATAGAAGAAGTCCAAAGAAATAATCCAAAACAAGCAAAAGGTCGGCAGGAAACGACAAGCAGATAGGAGAAGAGGGGGGAGAAAAACGAAACATAAGGAAAAGGAAAAGCGATCCGGCACAATTGGAGAAGACAGCAGCAGGAGTGCAAGGCCAGAAAAGGACAGAGGACTGCCCAACGGAGCATCACACTCCGGCAGCCGTCCACCAAGCCCCCTCACGACGCCAACGGGCCGGAAGGGGAGGGGGAGCTTATATATAAACTGTATAGAGTGTAATAACAGTAAAACTATTTGTTTATTGTTTTATGAACATAATTGAATCACTAATACACACTACTATATGAGTACTGGAACACTTGATGATATATTGGACTTGTATCCAAGATTGACCATGTAATATATCATTTATTCAATGTATATATATGATATAACTATATAACCTGAGCTTGTAAAAGCACCTTCATCACCTTCAGTGATTAAGTGCTTAATTGCACACTAGTTTCTTTATCAGCTACCTCACCCTGTCAGAGTAAATGAGACAGATGTATGTGAATGCATGTGTGTGTGTGTATATATGTATGTATATGTGTGTGTGTGTATGTATATGTATGGGTATAAAGTATACTGTATATGGAAGCTGATCAGAATTACATTTCACCTTTGTGAATGTACATTAATGACACTATGTAAAAGACACATCAAACACTTTATGTAGGGCATACGTAAATCTGTGTATCTATGTATTTATGTAGCTTAGCATTTTAAAAGCACCGAATCACCTTCTGTGGTTAAGTGTTCAATAAACCCTTGAACTCTATGTTTAACATTTCTCTAACCCTGTCCATGGAGGACAGAAGAAAATGTATATATGCTGGTTAGCATTGTAAATGTGTGGCCACGTCTGTGGTAGAAAAAAAAAAAAAAAAAAAAAAAAAAAAAAAAAAAAAAAAAAAAAAAAAAAAAAAAAAAAAACACCATACTTTTGAGTATAGCAATGATTCACCCCTTTTATTATATAAATATATCACAATACACACTATTGAATAATATTAATGAAAAAAAATAAATCATTGAAATAATTAGGTAATAATATCTTTGTGGCAACTCTCACCTGTCAGCTCGGATGACGCTGAATGGCTCTGATGACCGCTCTATCAACGCACACATTTTGCCAGATTTCCTCAGCCTATTGCGCCCAAAATATGTTGCCTACGATTTTTTTTCCCGTGCTCAGGGAACACAAATGAACATTTTCAGAAGACGAAATGATTTTTTATAATTTTTTTTCTTGCGGACAGGGGTGTAAATCTCCTCAGGACCCCTTAGCAGCTTAACCCTTCAATTGTGCATCGCATCATATGATGCTTTGACCGACTTGCAGTAAATTGCGCATCGCATCATGTGATGCTTTGCAGTACTACGCAAGATTTAAACGGCCCGCGGATACACGGGGTTCACCACACCTTCATCAGAGCTCTTGTAAACAGACGCCATTTTTTTTAAAAATCGTGGGCCAAACTCCCGGGTGTTATTGGCCTCAGTATTGAGTGAGCAACCAAGCCTGACGCACGCAGCATGAGCTAACACCACTGCTGTTCAGCTTGTGACCACAGCATCGCCTAAAAATGCCATAATATACTTGTTCATGCTATTATGTAGCGATGATATTACAGAAGACCCCTGACTGTGATAAAACTGACCAGGGTTTTGATAATAGCAGGATTGTGGTGATATTTGGCGCTGTGCGCCATGGAGGGAGGAGTAATGCTGTGGGAGGGAGGATGGTGGCGTTGTCTTTTGAGTGTGTGTGGCCAACTTTTATTGACTGCACTCACCATACCAGCTTAGTGGTTCGCTATGGTGAACACAAATGTAGATACTTATATATAACGTGTGTATAGTGTGAGATAACAGCGAGAGTAGGAGGTTGGGAGCCGCCATTTCGGTGAGGGAGGAGCGTCGCCTGCAGGACTTATGTTGTTTACTGATGACCACGATGGTCTTTGGGCACCATACCAGTTTACTTGTACAAGTATGGTGAATAAAACGGGTAGATATTTATATATAATGTGTGTATATAGCGTAATAACACCACAAACAGTATTGTTGTAGGAGAAATATTAGTGCGTCTGGCCTTGAGGGCGGCCGCCACCAGCTGACTGTGTGAGTAGCTACGTCTTTGTGCCTTTACTCACCATACAAGCTTAGATGTACAGTTATGGTGAACAAAACATGTAAATACTTATATATAACATCTGTATATAAAAGCAAAAACAGTATGGTGGGTGGAGAATGGTGGCAAGTCAGGTGAGGTGAGGGAGTGGCAGCCAGTGGCAGCCAGTCACTGCCTGCCACTGCCACTCAGCATACCAACTTAGTGGTTCGTCATGGTGAACAAAACATGCAGATACTTATATATAACCTGTGTATATAGTGTAATAACCGACAAAGTATTTGTTCACTGTTTGATGAACATAATTGAATCAACAATATGCACACCATATTTTTGAGTACAGCGATGATTCACTCACTTTATTATATAAATATATCACACTACACACTATTGAATAATATTACAGCAAAAAAACTACGAAAAATCAATCAGAGACATTGAAATAATTAGGTAATTATCTCTTTGTGGAAACTCTGGCCTGACAGCTGGCGATCAACAGACCGCCTGGGACGCACGCTCAGTCAGCGCCTGATTTTTGTCAGAATTCCCCGCCCTATAGTGGGCAATATATGCCACTTACGATTTTTTTATTATTTTTCCCGTGATCAGTGAACACAAATTAACAGGTTAGGAAGAATTTTTTTTTTTTTTTTTTTTTTTTTTTTTTTTTTTTTTTTTGTATGCGCCTGTGGGTGTTAAATGGTATATAGCTATGCGCCATTTAAGGGTTAATGGTTAATGATTATAATTTTTAATGTGTCATCAAAGCGTCTTCAAAGAAATGAGCTCAATTTTTTTTTTTTGTTAAATAGGGGCCTAGTCCATGATCACAATTGGGTAACTCCTGTTGTTCAGGATCATTAAGATGGAAACCCAAGTGAAGCTTCACCAAACATACCAATAAACAGACTGCAGGCCTTGTGCTCAAAGATTCTACATAAACACATCAACACACAACATACCTTCCTTTGCTTGAGGAGCTTTGCTCTTGAATGACAAAATTCTTGTTCCTTGTGCCTGGCCATCATTCAGGTTTTCACTCATTTTCTCTTGGTATTCTCTCTGCAAATATTTAAATCCCTTTTCACACATTATCACCAAAGATGCACTTAGCAACAGTTTAAAAAAAAAAAAAAAGTTGAATGTAATGAAATACCATTTTCTGGAGGCTCCCTGGAGATATCAGACTAATAAACACTATATTAGTCTGAGGCTTCAGTCAACGCAGTTCTGCCTACCGGGGACCATGAGCCAAAACCTGGCCCCCCTCATAGAGGCACAGGGAGCAATGGCCTGAGGAAACGCCCTTCTATTTGGGAGTATTCCATGTCTGCCATCGGCCAGAGTTAGGCACCCAGAAAGGTAGGCATTTCAAAACAAGCCCTACTTGGTAGGAAATTGCAAACCCATGTCCGAACAGATAAACAGAACTTCCCCAAAAGCAAACAAGCAAACTTCATCCACCACTGCTTGTCAGCGCAGACCGTCCCTCCCGGGAGAGGGAGTCCTGGACCCCCCTGCTAGCTGCCCACTCCTTAGTTCGGAGACCAAGCATCAAAAACGAAAACGAAAACGAAACCGTCGACTGGAGGAAGGGAGGGGAGGAAGGGAGGGGAGAGAGGGTAGGTTCCAGGTAGCCTCCAGGTCTCAACCAGAAAATGGTGTTTCATTACATTCAACACTTGTTTTCTATGGGGGAACCCCCTCCGGCCTCCTGGAGCCATATAACAAAAGTAGTAAAAGAGGGACTTATCTGGAAAGCAGCTGCACTGCGAGCCTCATCTCGAAGGCTAGACAACTGGGTGCAGCCTGCAACCGAAGCACACAAATGAACGACTTGGACCAGGAATGTTCACAAAATAATGAGTGGCCAGGATTTTGCCCGACCTCCAAAACCTCCATGCCAGATTATCAGCCCAGGACATGGTCCCAAACACAGTGACAAGAGCCGCAAACTGATGAACGGCAAGGGCACAAGGGTAAACTGCAGGCTGGCGATACATAATAACCCTGTGGACAACCTGGAAGATCCGAGCCCTAGAACAGGGAATGAGGGAAACCAGATCAACCGAAAGAGCACCCCTGGATACAGAAGCCAAGGTGCGCAAATAACAGCTAAGAGCCGATGCGGTTAAATACAGTTTGAACAAAATTGAACAACTTTGATTTTCACGCATTATGGGGGCCATATTTGATGGAGCACTCGGGACAGAAGAGCTTCCAATAGTAACAAGGGGACTCACTGCAATAAACACTATCAATGTATTTGATATCACATATACAATAACGAAGACAGGTGTTTATGAAATGCTGTACCTGTATAAACACTTATGCAAGCCCCTTTGGGAATCTTTGCCAGCAGTCTAAGATTGTGGCTCAAGGAAAAATGAATCATACTAACCCCCCCCCCATCTGATATGTATCATTGCATATAGCATAGAAGCAAAATTTGTATCTTGACAGCTTCGCATACTTCACAATCAGTAGACCAGAGGCGCAAAAATTTACAGCTACAGTTAGCGCAGGAATTCCAAAGTTAGTTGGAGACACTCAAATGGGTGCTCACCTATGCAAACATATTAGCCATCAAAAAGGCTGAGGAACATGCTCTTGTTGAACAGTAACAACACATCATACACAGATTCGAGAACTGCCACTGAAACCTTGCAGCAAGAACACTTGTGTGACAACATCCACCTGTTCACAAATGCTGTATCATTAATGTACTCAAACATCAAGGTCGTCAAATATTTATGAACTGGGTGCCAAGTTGCATATGAATACCAGAAAATGACACTACAAATGAAGATGCAAAACTTGCAACCAAGGGAGGGGGAATATAGTTATTGACATACAACAATCTAGCACAGATTTAAGAAAGAAATTAAGAGTTACAGCAATGCAGAAATGTTCAGTAACCATAATGCAACAGCTGCAATATTAGGATTGGTAGCGTGGTAAAAGAATTCAATCAACTATGAACCACTTATTCAGAGGAAAGGGTACAATAGAAAACCATTAGTATACCACATCAGACTTGGATACCCATGTGTGTATGGAAATAGGCTTACAGGTTCCAGAAGAGGAAGTGTCAGCATTGAGGAGAAAAGCCCAACAGACCACTGGAATATCTAACAAGATGTAGTTACAAACGAAATAAGATTTCAATTGAGATTTAGCAGTGCAGAGGAAGTTATTAAGCCCATGGACATAACCTTACCAAGGCCAACATACGAGTCATAAATACTCATCCACTGCCTAAGACAGAAATGAGTAACACTTAGTGGGTCAACCAGAGACTTTGGGCCCACAAAGGAATTAAACTACTGGCAGCTCAGAAGTGCTACCAATCACAACAGATAGCCTGTATGCAAACTCAACAGAATGGCTACCAACCTAATCAAACTGAATAGTCCAATTGTGTACAAAATGTCTTATATTTCACTTTATCTGCACTTTGAAATGCACAAAAACCTAGTGCCGACTTCCCTGCCAGCACAGAGCTACACACAGTTTAGAGGATAAAACATTGCAGGTATGTAGCTGGTAGGGGGTCACTGACCTTAAGCAACAGGTAGTTTGATGGTTCCTTGTATGTCAAACTTAACGAGTCAATTGCTGGTAAATCCGAGCCGGTGGGCCGTACCGTACCATATTAACCGTGGGTGGTGTTGGGAGAGAGGGGAGTGTTGGAAGGGACCACCTGGGGCATAATGGTCAGGAAGGGAGGGAGGGAGTTGGTCAGGAAGGCAGAAGGCCAGGAAGGGAGAACTTCTGTGTGCGAGTGTCTCGTTTAAGCCTAACAAAGGAAGGTGGCATTGGGGGTGTTGCAAGAATTATATTGTTTTCTTATTGTTGTGGAGAGCTAGTTACAAATATTAATTAAATAACACTAATAGTTGAACAGTACAGTACTTGGTTTGCTATTCATTTAAATATTTACAATAAAATAAAATGGGATTTAACAGAACTTAAGGCGCATACATTAAAAGTCATCGTACAGCGTGTCAACACCCACGTGTCGACACATGTGGAGGGGAGATGGGAAGGTTGGCGTGAGGTGGGGGGGGGGGGGGGGGGGCAGGCAGGAGATCACAAGTGTCTGTTCCAGTCTCAGCCCGCCCGCCCACCCACCTGTTTACCCACTTCCCTGCCCACCCACCTGCCTGCATGCCCACTTACCCACCTGCCAATCCATCCACCAACCTGTTCACCCGCCTGCCTGATAGCCCACCCAGCCACCTGTTCACCCACCTGCCTGCTTGCCCACCCAACCACCTGTTCACCCACCTACCTGCACACCCCACCCACCAACCTGTTCACCCACTTCCCTGTCCACCCACCTGTTTACCCACATGACTGCACGCCCACCCATCCACCTGTCAATCCACCCACCTGCCTGCTCGCCCACCCACCCACCTATTCACCCACCTGCCTGCTCGAACCTGTTCATCCACCAAGCCCATCTACCTGCCATCCACTCATCCAAAACCCACCTGCCTGCACCCACCTATCCCTGTCTGAACCTGCCTGCCCACCAACTTTCCCTACCCACCTACCAGCTAGGCAGCTAACCACCCACCCAGCCCCCACACAGTATTGTGTGTCAATTCTAATCACGAGTGTGGTATAAAAATTGTTGGAAATGGTCCCTTTTTGATTCAGTGGTGAAAAAGTACTATTATCTGGAACACGTGATAATCCGGCTGGGGGTCCTTCCCATATAGTCCGGATGATCGAGTGGAGACAGTATTCTAATTACTGTACTAACAGTTACTGTGTGTGATAGTATTAGTATTGACAAAGCATGGCCTTACTAACTCCTTCAAGAGTTTAGGTGAGCTCTTTTCCATAAATGGTAATATGGGACCCAGTGCCTACTTTCAAAAGATGCTAAAGGGTAACTTGACACACTTGCAGTATACACAACTAGCCTGGTCTGCACTAGAGCACATCTACCTTAATACAAACAGCATGAAAATGTCTAACAGATCCCAAGGTATGGAGCTGCCTGGCTTAAAAAAAAAAAAAAAAAAATGCCATCCAGTTTTCAGATGTAAAGGTAGACGTTTAGCTCAGTGTGGGTCGATTATTAAACTTCTCATCACTTTTATATGCTTGCCATGACAGGACACACAAATTCAGGGCCTAACACACACACACACACACACACACACATTCTGAGTCGGGTATACACGTGGCCAGCCAGGTTACAAAACAGTAGATGCAAGCCTACCTGCTGGAGTGACATCTCATCATCCTCGCTGTTCCTTTCACCTCCAGATGCCTCCATGCTGGTGACCAAGAGGTGGTGCGACCTCTCCAAGTCTGTTGTGCTGCGGTTGGGGATAAATCTGAAAAAGTTGCGATATATTTCATGGTATTTTCAATCCTACTCGGGTACTCTAGCCCACAGGTAACTAGAACCTGGATGTAGTGTCCTTACTATGCTAAAAGTAAATTAACCTTTTGCAAACTATATTTCCAAAACCTGGGTCGTTTCCACAACCAGGTTTCCTGGTGATACAAGTACAAGGCATACTGTATAATACACAAAATCTCAAAACCAGTGTTGAAAGTAATGAAATGCCATTTTCTGGGCGAGACCTGGAGGCTCCCCAGAGCTAACCGGGCTGATATGAATGTATTAGACCCTGGCATCAGCCAATGCGCATTGAGTCGAGTGGGGGGAAAAAAATGCTGACCAGTTGCCGGGGAGCCTCCGGGTCTCACCCAGAAAATGCCATTTCATTACATTCAACGCTAGTTTTCTGGGGGGAGCCCCATTGGCTCCCCAGAGCTACTTGTCCATAGATAAAACAAGAGGGACTTACCTGGGAGGCGGCCGCCACTCGCTCCTCAACTTGAAGTGAAGACAGCCTGACTGCAACCCCTGACCCAAAGCATCACAGGCCCTACTATGGCCAGGAACATTAACTAGACAGCGAGCAGCCAGGTCCCTGTTGACCTCTAGAAACCCAGTGCCCAAGACGGCAGCCAAAGCGTTAAACCTACAAACGTCATGGGCACGAGGATAGACCGCAGGCTGGCTGGACTGAATAACCCTGCAAACGACCTGGGAGATCCGAACCCCTGGAACTTCGAAGAAGGAAAACTGGGTCAACCCACAACCCGCTCTCGCACAAGACAGCACATATGTGACTTAATGCCTAAAGTCAATATGTTGAATATGAATTAGTACATACGTGGTATAATCCCAGTTACATTTTTTCCATGGGCCAAACTCTTCCCCACGTACCAATTTACGTCTCTCAGTACCCGTCCATCGCCGTAGACAGCAGAATAGTCGTGATTGGTTTAATTATGAAAATAGTAGTTTTCAGGTCCCACATGGGTTGTGAAATTTACCTACTGTTGTCCATGCTCTTAAAATATTACAGATCAGCTACATCCTATTGAAGGTTCGTAGTTTTGTTTTGAGAAATATTAGTTGTTCTTAGTAAATTATAATAAGCACTAAAAATTATTACATAGAATAATAGTGCTTCACCAGTCAACATTATATACACTAGTCTGTGCTTTAAAATTTTTAAAGAATGTATTGTAGGAACGTCAACAGAAAACTATGTTACGTTGGAATGTCTATGGGGGTAAACTACTGCAAACAGGATTACATAGCATCTACTACCTACTGTAGGATGGGTATAGGGTTCACTACCACCTGTTAAGTGGGTAAGGGGTTCATACCACCTGTAGGATGGGTCTGGGTCCAATAAACAGCCATAACATAGGTATGGGGTCCACTACCATGCACAGGATGTGTATGGCTTCCACTACCGCCTGCAGGATGGGTATGGGGTCCACTACCACCCACAGGATGGGTAGAGTCCACTACCAACCACTGGATGGCTATGGAGTCCACTACCACCCACAAGAAGGGTATGGGGGTCCCTAGCACCCATAAGATGGGTATGGGGTCCACTACCACACACAGGAGGGGTATAGGGTCCACTACCACCCACAGGATGGGTATAGAGTCCACTACCAACCACTGGATGGCTATGGTGTCCACTACCACCGACAAGATGGGTATGGGGTCCACTACCACCCACAAGAAGGGTATGGGGTCCACTACCACCCACAAGATGGGTATGGGGTCCACTATCACCCACAAGATGGGTATGGGGTCCACTACCACCAACATGATAGGTATGGGGTCCACTAACACCCATAGGATGGGTAAGGGGTCCAACACCCACAGGATGGGTATAGGGTCCACTACCATCCACAGGATGGGTATGGGGTCCACTACCACCCACAGGATGAGTATGGGGGTCCACTACCACCGACAAGATGGGTATGGGGTCCACTACAGTACCACCCACAAGAAAGGTATGGGTTCCACTACCACCGACATTATTGGTATTGGGTCCACTAACACCCATAGGATGAGTAAGGGGGTCCACTACCACCCACAAGATTGGTATGGGGTCCACTACCACCCAGTTGGTAGTGGACCCCCTCTATCATCCAGTTTAAGAGAAAAACAACTATGTACTAAATAATCAACTCCTTGTAACTTTAATTATGCTGACCTTCCTATCTATATTCAGACTGAGCCTACCATCATTATAACGCTAGGCATAGGAATATTGGTAATTCGCAGTTCAGTAATCATAATGGCAACCAACTGTTGTCACTATTAGGCAGTGACGATGATGCACAAATTGTGGGCGACCTTGAACCGACACACATCTACGGAGGTATTCTTGATGTATGTCTCCGTGTCAACGTCCCCCACACCGTGTGCGCCTCGTCAATAGTGCCAGATATGGCGTCTGATCATCTGGCCATATTAGCCACTGGAAGCTCTATCCTCCCTGGCAGAATGTTCTCCCATACCCATCCTGTGGGTAGTAGTGGACCCCATACCCATCCTGTGGGTAGTAGTGGACCCCATACCCATCTTGTGGGTGCTAGTGGACCCCATACCCATCTAGAGGGTGCTAGTGGACCTTATACCCATCCTGCGGGTGGTAGTGGACCCCATACCCATCCTGTGGGCCGTAGTGCACCAATGCCCATCCTGTGGGTGGTATAGCGACCTCATACCCATACTGTTGGTAGTAGTGGCCCCCCCATACCCAGCCTGTGGACAGTAGTGGACCCCATACTCATTCTGTGAGCGGTAGTGGAGCATATACCCATCCTGTGGATGGATGTGACCCCCATACCCACCCTGTGGGCGGTTGTGGATCCCATACATATCCTGTGAGCAGTAGTGGACCCCCATACCCATCCGCAGGCGGAAGTGGACCCCATAGCCATCCTGTAGGCAGTAGTGGACCCCACACCCACCTTGTAGGCGGTTGTGGACCCCATACGTATTCTGTGGGGGCTAATGGACCCCATACCCACCCTGTGGGTTGTAGTGGACCCCATACCCACCCTGTGGGTGGTAGTGGACCCCATACGCGTCCTATGGGTGGCAATTGAGCGGTAGTTGAGCTCACCTATGGGTGAGCGCCATGTCATGGGTTCGTATCCTGACCAGGGAGGATTTACTGCGCAAATCCTTAACTGTAGCCTCTGTTTAACTCGACAGTAAAATGTGTACATGGTTGTAAAAATGATTCTTCGCGGGGGTCGTATTCCAGGGACTTGCCCGAAACGCTACGTGTACTAGTGGCTGTACAAGAATGTAACAACTATTGTATATGTCAAAAAAAAAAAAAAAAATTAGTTAACCCCATACCCATCCTGTGGGCGGTAGTAGACGATGTACTCATCTTGTCGGGTGTAGTTAACCATATACCCATTCCGTGGACGGAACTGGACCCTATATTCATGCTGTGGGCGGCAATGGAGGCCATACCCCATCCTGTGGCCGTTAGTAGAAACAATTTTCGTAATATGTGGTCGAGTGTGGATGCCATACACATCCTGTGTGTGGTAGTGGACCATATACTGTACCCATCTAGTAGGCAGTAGTGGACCCCATACCTATCTAATGGGTAGTTATTGGCCCCAGACCCTTCCTACAAGTGGTATGGACCCCTTACCCACTTAACAGGTGGTAGTGAACCCTATACCCACCCTACAGTAGGTAGTAGACACTATACCATCCTGTTTGCAGTAGTTTACCCCATAGACATTCCAACGTAACATCATTTTCTGTTGATATTCCTACAATACATTCTTTAACCCTTCCACTGCTCAGGGGTCCTGAGGACATTCACACCCCTGTGCGCAAGAAAAAAAAAATTAAATTTTGTTTTTCGTCTTCTAAACATGTTAATTTGTGTCCCCCGAGCACAGAAAATATAAAAAAAAAATCATAGGCGACATATTTTGGGCGCAATTGACCGAGGAAGTCTGGCAAAAAGTGGGCGTTGACAGAGCGGTCGTCAGAGCTGGTCAGCGTCACCCGCGCTGACAGATGGGAGTTGACACAAAGATATTATCACTTAATTATTTATATGTCTCCGATTGATTTTTTCTTAGTTTTTTTTGCAGTAATATTATTCAATAGTGTGTATTGTAATATATTTATATAATAAAAGTGGTGAATAATCGCTATACTCAAAAGTATGATGTGCATATTAGTGATTCAATTATATTTATAAAACAAACAAATAGTTTTGCTGCTATTACACTCTATGCACAGGTTATATATAAGTATCTGGACGTTTTGCTCACCATAACGAACCACTAATTTGGTATTGAGAGTCGAAAAGCAACGAGGAGTTACCGCCACACACCAGCAACCACTCATTGCCACTCCCTCAACAACGCCTCACTCGCCCACTTTTTCCTCCCACCACCCTGTTTTATATTTTATTCACAATATACAGACGTTATATATAAGAAACTACATGTTTTGTTCACCACAAGTGTACAACTAAGCAGATAGTTTATTTATTTATTTATGCATATACAAGAATGTACATAAGGAATGTGAGGATACAAATATGGTAATTACAGTCTTGTAAAGCCACTAGCACGCGCAGCGTTTCGGGCAGAAACGTTAGTTTCAGAAACGGGTAGTTAGTTTCGGCACTAAGAGTCGTCGCTATACACACAACTGGCGGCTCCCTCACTCATTCAAGGTCACACGCACTAAACTTTCTCCCCCAACAATACCGTTTGTGGAGTTATGACACTATATACAGACGTTATATATAAGTATGTATATGTTTTGTTCATCACAACTGTACAGCTAAGCTGATATAGTTAGTTCAGGCACTAAAAATCGTCACTATACACACAGTCAGCTGGCGGCTCCCTCACTCATTCAAGGTCACACGCACTAAACTTTCTCCCCCAACAATACTGTTTGCAGTGTTATTACACTATATACACATATTATATATAAGTATCTACATGTTGTATGCACTGTAACTGTACACCTAAGCTTGTAGAGTGCCCAAAAAGCATAGTGGCCACCCTCTGCACAGCCAGACAAATCATGCAGACGACGTCACCTCCGTCCTGGTTGATACCTGGTTGATGGGGTTCTGGGAGTTCTTCTACTCCCCAAGCCCGGCCCGAGGCCAGGCTTGACTTTTGAGAGTTTGGTCCACTAGGCTGTTGCTTGGAGCGGCCCGCAGGCCCACATACCCACCACAGCCCGGTTGGTCCAGCACTCCTTGGAGGAATAAATCTAGTTTCCTCTTGAAGATGTCCACGGTTGTTCCGGCAATATTTCTTATGCTTGCTGGAAGGACGTTGAACAACCGCGGACCTCTGATGTTTATACAGTGTTCTCTGATTGTGCCTATGGCACCTCTGCTCTTCACTGGTTCTATTCTGCATTTTCTTCCATATCGTTCACTCCAGTATGTTGTTATTTTACTGTGTAGATTTGGTACTTGGCCCTCCAGTATCTTCCAGGTGTATATTATTTGATATCTCTCTCGTCTTCTTTCTAGTGAGTACATTTGGAGGGCTTCGAGACGATCCCAATAATTTAGGTGCTTTATTGCGTCTATGCGTGCCGTATATGTTCTCTGTATTCCCTCTTTTTCAGCAATCTCTCCTGCTCTGAAGGGGAAAATGAGTACCGAGCAGTACTCATGACGGGACAACACAAGTGACTTGAAAAGTACAACCATTGTGATGGGATCCCTGGATTTGAAAGTTCTCGTATTCCATCCTATCATTTTTCTGGCTGTCGCAATATTTGCTTTGTTATGCTCCTTAAACGTTAGGTCGTCAGACATTGTTATTCCCAAATCCTTTACATGCTGTTTTCCTACTATGGGTACATTTGATTGTGTTTTGTACTCTGTATTATGTTTAAGGTCCTCATTTTTACCGTACCCGAGTACCTGGAATTTATCACTGTTAAACATCATGTTATTTTCTGATGCCCAGTCGAAAACTTTATTAATATCAGCTTGAAGTTTTTCAGTGCCTTCAGCCGAGATAATTTTCATACTGATTTTTGTGTCACCTGCAACTTGTATTTTTGTTTATATCTGATATGAGAATAAGGAAAAGCAGTGGTGCAAGGACTGTACCCTGAGGTACAGAGCTTTTAACACTTTCGCCCTTTAGATTAGAGATAACTCGTCGCCGTTTTCTCTTACGATTCCGCATAACAGCCTACTTTTCTCGTCCATCGAAAAAATATTTCTATAAATTCCATTTTTTAACCGAAATGGATGGGGATACATTTGTTTTGTAGAGAATTTATTTGTGAATGTTTTGGTACCAGAATGAATATTATATCACATAAACTTCTATGAGTAAAAAAAAAAATACAACAAGTATGTTTGGGGGTGTGGCGAGCGTGTGGCAGTGGGTTCCCTTTAGCCGTTGATATATCCAACACGTGGGAAATATTTGTATGTGTTATGTATATGTCTGTGTAGGGAATTTTACTGCGATCACTGTCATACAAATTATAAAATGTTTCAACAAGTATAAACATGACAAACATCAAACGAACGAAAACAATGCGTTCGTTTCTGCCGCGAACGCATACTGAGCGACGTGGTTCTATATTTGGCGCTTCTCTTACACATGCTTTGTACATATGTTATACATTTCATCTTATAGAAAATTTTATTGCGAACACATTGGTATAAAAAAAGAAATACGTACATAGAAAAGTAGGGTCAGGAAACGTATAAACTTTCCAAGCATGATTTCCCCCGTGTTTTCGCCAGTGCGCTCGCGGCTAACTACTCTCCACTTCACACACTCTTGCGGGTGGGCAATTACCTATATTAAACATTCATATGCATATGTCTGTGTAGAGAATTCTATTGCGATTCCAATGATACCAAAATTAGCGATGTAGGACAACTGTAGGCTTCGCAACCATTAAGAGAGTGGAAACATTTTGATGCTGTTTGGCGCTCTCGGCGAGTGATCTGCATAGTTTTTTATTTGGTGTTGATACTCCTTATGCTTGGACGGCATTTTATAGGTATGCTCTTATAGACAATTTCATTGCGAACACAGTGATACCAAATTTAAATATGTGCGCCTTCAATTATTGTCAGGACAGTCAAAAGAGTGTACACTTTTCGGTCTTACCGCGTAGGCGCGCGAAGTGCCGAAAGCATCTGGGGTATTGTTTTTTTTTTGAGCGCCGAGAGCGCGAAAGTGTTAACTGCACTTGGACTAGATTTTATATGGTTGACCGTTACTCGCCGAGTCCTGTTTGACAGAAAACCGAGTATCCAGCGTCCTACTTTACCGGTTATTCCCATTGACTTCATTTTGTGTGCTATCACGCCATGGTCACATTTATCGAAAGCCTTTGCGAAGTTCGTGTATATCACATCAGCATTCTGTTTTTCTTCTAATGCCTCAGTGACTTTGACGTAGAGCTCAAGTAGCTGTGAGAGGCACGATCTTCCCGCTCGAAATCCATGTTGGCCTGGGTTGTGAAGGTCATTGGTCTCCATGAAATTGGTGACATGACTCCTAATCACTCTCTCAAATACTTTTATGATGTGCGATGTTAGTGCAACTGGTCTATAATTCTTTGCCAATGCTTTGCTCCCTCCCTTGTGTAGAGGGGCTATGTCTGCTACTTTAAGTGCATCTGGCATCTTCCCCCGTATCCAAGCTCTTCCTCCACACTATACTGAGTGCCTGTGCTATCGGCACTTTGCATTTCTTTATAAATATTGAATTCCACGAGTCTGGACCTGGGGCCGAGTGCATGGGCATGTTTTCAATTTCTCTTTCAAAATTTAGTGCGCTTGTGTTGATATCGGTTATATTTACAGGGGTTTGAATATCCCGCATAAAGAAATTGTCTGGATCTTCCACTTTCATGTTGTTTATTGGAGTGCTAAACATGTCCTCATACTGCTTTTTTAGGTTTTCACTAATTTCTTTGTCATCCTCCGTGTATGAACCTTCACTTGTACGAATAGGTCCAATACTGGCAGTGGTTTTTGCTTTTGATTTCGCATATGTGAAGAAATATTTTTGATTTTTCTTTATTTCCTGAATTGCTTTCTGTTCTAACTGCCTTTCTTCAGTTTCATACGAGTGTTTCAATTTCCGCTCGATTTCTTCAAATCTCCCTATTTAAATCATTCCTTCTTTGACGGGAAATTCGTGTCTGCATAAGCAGTTCCATTATTTTTTCCTGCGTTTATAATGTCGTCTGCGTTCTCTTTCTACGTTGGATCTCTTTCTGGCTTTCCTCAAAGGAACATGTTTCAGACAGACTTGATACACTTCCAAAGTCAGTTTTTCTATTCCTTCTGTAGGACTTTTATTACTTAGAACAGTTTCCCATGGAATGTTTGTAAGTTCCCTGTTTATTATCTCCCAGTCTATCCTTTTATTATTAAAATTTAATTTACTGAATAGCCCCTCTCGCTTTATCAACGTTTTAGGTCTATTCTGAGTATTGATGGTCGTTTGCACTTCAATGAGCTTGTGATCCGAATATGTGGTATCTGATATCGTAATGTCTCTGATAATGTCTTCATTGTTCGTAAAGACCAGATCTAAAATATTTTCATTTCTCGTTGGCTCCGATATCTACTGATTGAGTGAAAATTTGTCACAGAATCTAAGTAGTTCTCTAATCTGTGGTTGGTTAGGTCCTGATAGATTTCCTGGTATAATATTATTGTTTGCTATTCTCCACCTGAGACTAGGCAAGTTGAAGTCACCTAGGAAGATAATATCAGGTATCGGGTTCTCCAAATTATCAAGGCTATTCTCCATTTTGTTTATCTGTTCTGTGAATTCCTCAGCCGTTGCATCTGGTGGTTTGTATATTAGAATAATCACTAAATTTATTTTCTCTATTTTTAATCCCAGTACCTCTACCACCTCATTTGTAACGTTTAGGAGCTCCGAGCATACAAGGCCTTCCCTAATATACAGACCCACTCCTCCATGTGACCTAATTTTCCTATCACGCCTGTATAGGTTATATCCTGGAATCCAGATCTCACTGTCTAAGAATTCCTCTGCATGGGTTTCCGTGAAAGCTCCAAATACTGCATTTGACTCCGTGAGGAGGCCATTTATGAACTGTACTTTGTTGTTTGTTCTTGTTTTCAGTCCTTGTATGTTGGCAAAGATGAATGAGGTTACTCTATTAGTGATAGTTTGAATGGGAGACTTTTTCGACAAGCCCATTATGTGTGGACACAATGAGTTTGTTCTGACCAGTACTGATTGTTGTAGGGCAGTTGCCTGTCATTGTTGTACTGTAGTTCCCTTTCGGTGCGTAATTGTATCTGTAATTCTGGAATGCAAGTGGATCTGGCATCCAGTTCCATACACTCTCCATACTGCTCCTTTTGAATTCTCTTTCGGTCTGGTATAAAAAATTTATAGTTTCCTCCAAATTCATTATCCTGCTTGCCGCTCTTTATGTAGCGTTCCGTGCCTTTCACGTGAAAGTGTGGGCAGCCGAGGTCATAGCATTTTCTGTCCTCCAGTGAGGTTTGGCACATGTCAGGATGGAAAAAACCTACATATTGATCCAAATCGACACTCACCTTTCCTAAGCATATTTAAACATTTTTTGGGATGTTGGTAACTGCATTCTAATCATTTCTTATTACCAGCATATCTATGTCTGCATATGCCCATCACCCAAATGGCTCCTCCCAGCATAATACTTTTGCTGTTATTACACTAATACACACATTATATATAAGTATCTACATTTGTGTTCATCATAGAGAACCACTGAGCTGGTATGGTGAATGCAAACAATAACAGGTGGCCACACAGACAGTAAACGATGCTATCTCCCTCCGTCTCTCAGCATCACTCGTCCCACAGCACTAATTATTACAACAATCCTGCTATTATCACAACCCTGGTTATTTATATCAGTCAGGGGTCATCTGTAATAGTGTCATCGCTAAATAATAGCAATTATATATATTTATTTTGACATTTTTCGGCGATGCTGTGGTCAGACGCTGAACAGCAATGCTGTTCGCTCATGCTGCGTGCGTCAGCCTTAGTTGCTCCAACAGTACTGTGCCTCTCACACCTGAGAATATTGCCCACGATTTTTTTTATAAATGGCGTCTGTTTACAAGAGCCCTGAGGAAGCTAATGTGAACCCCGTGTAGCCGCGGGCCATTTGAATCGGGCCTGGCACCCTATGGCGTATATATACGCCATGCGCACGGTGGGACATGTTACTCAGGGCGTATATATACGCCATGCGCAGTTTAAGGGTTAAAGATTTTTAAAACCCAAACTAGTGTATATAATGTCAATTGGTGAAGCACTATTATTCTATGTGATAAATTATAGTGCTTATTATAACTTACTAAGAACAACTAATATTTCTCAAAACAAAACTACGAGCCTTCAATACGATGTAGCTGATCTGTAATATTTTAAGAGCATGGACAATAGCAGGTAAATTTCACAACCCATGTGGGACCTGAAAACTATAATTTTCATTATAATTGAACCAATCATGACTACTCTGCTGTCTACGGCAATGGACGGGTACTGCGAGACGTAAATTGGTTAGTGAGGAAGAGTTTGGGCCTTGGAAAAAATGTAACTGGGAATATACCACATATGTACTGATTTATATTCAACATATTGACTTTAAGCATTAAGTCATATGTGCTGTCTTGTGTGAGAGTGGGTTGCAACCCAAGGCGCGTCCCCAGCCACCGAGCGGAGGGGTTGTGCCCTGGCACAAACCCTCCGGGAAGACCACCCACAGGCCCCCCTGGAGAATCAACGAGTCTGACATGAGACGATAACTCGAAGCTGCCGCTTGCAGATACTGCATCACTGCAGACTCTGCAAACAACAAGGGACAAAAAGGAATAGAAAAGCCGATTCAACAGATTGAGCAAACACCGCCTGCTGGCAAGCAAGACGAGAAGCAAAAAACAGAGACACTGCCTCCCGCAGGATCGGCGCAAACAGGTTCAACAGGCAGCCGATGTCCTCACCACCGAGACCAGCGCACCAGACCCAGGATCAGCTTCGAGCACTTCCACTTCCTCCTCAAGCTAGTCTGAAGACAGCTCGAGAAGGGGAAAGAAACTGAAGACCGAAGCCAAATGGCCACAGGCGTGCAAGTCCTCAGCAACCAGGGCAGCTGAAAGGGAGGGAACCTGCACATGAAGCTGCATCAGGCTGAACAAACGGGCATTGATGTGTTCAAATTCGCACCCCAGGTAAACTTGAACCACCGTAAGGGTCTCTTGCCACTCAAGCATGTGGGACCAACAGAACGTATGCCACGCCCCTAACGAAAAGACAGGACTGTCTGCCAACCAGGACAACTCCGGAACCTTCCAACATACCCAGTAAGGAAGGAAGAACTGAACTTGAAAAAGGCAGGATCCATTATTGAAGTGTAATCAGGGTCGCGCAGGAGGTAAGCCCCAATGGCCT
This sequence comes from Procambarus clarkii, assembly GCF_040958095.1. Classification (NCBI taxonomy): domain Eukaryota; kingdom Metazoa; phylum Arthropoda; class Malacostraca; order Decapoda; family Cambaridae; genus Procambarus; species Procambarus clarkii. The sequence continues at coordinate 12,669,562 of NC_091180.1, read as the reverse complement.
CCTGCACCTCATGAGGCGGGATGCGAAAGGTCGAAAACCTCTGAAAAGAAGGAACCGAAGTACTCAAGGGAACCCGGAACCGAACCCTGGGAGGGGTCGACGCCTTATCAAATTCATATAAGGAGGGAGGATAAGAAAACCCTACTCCCTGCAACAACAAGCCCTGCTCAGAGGGTACCAAAACCTAAGCGGGGTCAAATGGGGCCCACGCACCCCCCCCCCCCCCAAGTCAGCTCCTCCCCTGCCCCAAAAAACTCTACATCGGGACCCGGGGCCAAGCCGTCCTCCAAAACCTCCGCCTCAAAAGAAAAGGCAGAAGCCGCTGGAAAAGCTGGAATGAAGGGGGACCCTGTTGGTCAGACCCAGAAGCCCTGGCTGGAATGTCTTCCTCATCACACCAGATGGGGCATCCCCCAAAACTGCCCGAGTCTCATCACCAACTAAACCCTGCACCGAATCCAAAACCCTCAGATGTTTCGAGGATGGAAGCAGGAGGGAAAAGAACAGGACGAACAGCAGGCGAAGGACTAGGGAGAGTGAACGAAACCCGAGTAGAGGTGGCTAACACCCCCAAGTCCAGGTCCCTATAATAAAAATGGGGCAGCCTCAGGGCATCCAGGTGAGCAACCAACCTAGTGCACTGCAGCAACCTAAAACACGCATGCAACGCCAATGTTGCCTGCACCTGAATATCAAGATCGTTGCTTGGGGGAAGTGGAATGTGAACTTAGGTGAAAGCAACACCACTTGCAGGACTCTGGGTCGAAGGTGTCACCGACCCAACAGGCAGCATGACGAAGGCAAAACCGGTGATTGTCACCCTGAAACAAGGCGACAGAGCAACCATCAAACTCGCATGAAGCGAGATGGGACCCAGGGGATGCATCCACTCGACCACAAGACATAGCCACTTGACTATTCCAAGTAGTGATATAGGAAAAAACTTCAAAACCCATCACGAGTCAACCACACATAGTGAGCAGGTTTCACAAAGTGCCTAATTACAAGACCAGTTAGCTTACCTGTCTTGCTGGTTGCGTGGAGTCGTTGGCGTCTTACGAGCAGGTGTTTTTTGTCCTTGTCCTCGTACCGTCAGCTTGGGAATTACACGGGTAGGCGATTTACCTCTTCCTGTGGAACAGTACATTATATTATTTCCGAAGCATTTTTTCCTTCAAATTCACATATTTCCCGTTACATTTTCCCCATCTCTTTTGAAACTAAAGAGAAAAAACAAAATCAACTGATATTGCAACTTCATCCCACTTCCTCTAATACTAATTTGTACAACACGACACGCCAGGTTATTATTCCTAACCAGAGAGCCTAGTGATATTCCTCGCAGCTTACAACACATAGTCTTTAGCTGCTTGCTAAAGCAGCAGCTATTTTGTACATTTTATCAAATTATCTTCTCCCATCCCACTTTTAATTATATATTTATGGGAGACCGCCCTTTATTTAACATTCAGCCTTACTAGTGTAACACTCACACAAACCAACAAGCTCCAGATATTCCTCTAGCTTACTGCTTTACTATCAAACAATTGAAGATGCATCTTCCGTTAGCACATCACTGAAGACATTTCTGCCCCTCTTTTCAACTACACCATATCTTTTGTACTGGAAGTACAGTACAGTACATCCTTTTGTTTAACTCTCTGGCTGTGCATCATTCATATGATAGAGTACCTAAATATGCCCAAGACTGCACATCACATCATATAATGTAGTTGGAAATTTTAGGTAGTCAAATCTTACACATACATGGGACTCACAGTTGCTTCCTCAGGCCTCCACTAGCACACCCCCCTATTTCAGAGAGGAGAAAAAAAAAAAAAAAAACTAACTTGAGTCCGTCACTTTCCTTCTAAAGCCTTAGTAAAATAAATGAGGATCATATCTGGCATCACCACCCAGTGTGTGAACATTCAAAGTGGCCATGACAACAATGGACATAACGACAGAAGAGAAAATGGGCAGACATGCCACCAAATGGTTTCCAGACTTCAACAAAACCTATGAGAAAAAAACTGTTCAACATGCAAAAGTTGGTAGATAGAAGGAACAGGAGATATGATCACCATATACAGGATTCTGTATTGTGATCAACATAGTTGACAAGGAATTTTTTTTGTTTTATACATTGCAACATCTAAAAAAAGGGGTCACAGACTCAAGCTTATAAAGCAAAGGTGTTGAAAAAGATGCCCTAAAATTCTCTCATGAACAGTTGAGGACACATGGAACAATTTATGAGAGAAGGTCAAAACCATCAGCAGCTTCAAAGTGTCAAATGACATAGGGAAGATAATATAAGATTACAGGAAGACGGGACACCACAAGCACAGCTCTCGTCCTGTAACTACACCTGGATAGTTATACTGCCCTGCCATCCCCGACAGGCAAAATTGTCGATAGTTAAACTTACTTTGTTTTGCCTTGAATTTTATCTGCACAGGCTTTGCAACAATTTGTTATGTGATTTTCATCAAGATTTCCAGACTTCTACCTAATATTATCCTTTCACATTTCCTGCATTATGTCTTGTAGCAATTGTGAACAAAAAAAACTTCAATTAATAAAAAAAAAAAAAAAAAAAAAATTAAATGTAATGAAACGCCATTTTCTGGGTAGAGCCTCATCGGCTCCCAGGAGTCATTGGACTGATATTAGATAACATTAGTACAGGGCTTCAGTCATATGGAGTTGTCATACCTACTGGGGACCACAAGTCAGAACATGGTCCCCTCAGAGAGGTGAAGGAAGCAATAGGTTATGAAACTTTCAAGTATTAAAGTGTTCATGTCTGCCATGGACTGGGGTTGAGTACCCAGAAAGGAAGGCGCTTCAAAACAGACCCCTACTGGTAGGAAATTGCAACCTGAGACTGAACAGAGACAAGAAGCTCCCCAAAGAATAACAAGCAACATGTCATCAAACCGCGTGCTGCCGGATCGACAGTTAGAGGTTGAAAAATGGAATGAAAGACCGGGGGAGGGGGAGGGGGAGGGGAGTGCCAGGAAGCATTTCTGGCTTTCTGTGGGGAAGCCCCATTGGCTCCCTGGGGCTGACTACCAAGAAAAATAATAAAGGGAAGTTACTCGGGAGGCGGCTGTACTACACGACTCGTACCGAAGACGAGACAACTGGCTGCAACCGCCGACCCAAGGCCGCCGAGGGCCCAGCACATTTACAAGATATCGAATAGCCAGGACCCTGTTCAATCTTCAGAAACCCTCATGCCCAAATATCCACCCAAGACATATTGCAAAACATTGCAGCCAAAGCTGCAAAACTTATAAACATCATGGGTGCATGGGTGCAGGGAGCCGGTCGGCCGAGCGGACAGCACGCGGGACTTGTGATCCTGTGGTCCTGGGTTCAATCCCAGGCGCCGGCGAGAAACAATGGGCAGAGTTTCTTTCACCCTATGCCCCTGTTACCTAGCAGTAAATAGGTACCTGGGTGTTAGTCAGCTGTCACGGGCTGCTTCCTGGGGGTGGAGGCCTGGTCGAGGACCGGGCCGCGGGGACACTAAAAGCCCCGAAATCATCTCAAGATAACCTCAAGAAGGATAGACCATAGGCTGGGTAGACTTGATAACCCTGCGGATGACCCGAGAGACCCAAGCCCTGGAACGGGGAACAAGAGAAACCAGGTCAACCCAAAGCGCATCCCTGGACACAGAAGCAGACACACGCAGGTAACGGCGTAAAGCTAACACCGGACACAAAACATGATACACCTCCAGCCTAACCAATCAAGCATCAATAACTGACTTAGCACTCGAGAAGACGCTGGAACGACTCCTGACTAAATTCTTTCCTCGATCCGTCTGACCCACCGCATCCCTCCTCCGCATCTACTATGCTTGACATCCAACCTCCTGCGGCTACCCTTGATGCTGAACTGATGCTGAAAACCAAACCACCCTCAATAACACCTTGGCTCGCCTTACACGAGTCACTCTTGGGTAAAGCGAGCCACTGACTTGCTGCAAACCCTGACCCCCGGTACCAAGAGCAAGCAATCCTCAGCTGTTCCAACTTCCAAGCGTCCTGCCACCTTGCCTGACAAACCACGAACATCTTGCACTCCTAGGTGTGGAGCGACACATCCTCACCCCACTCCCAGGACTGCCTTACGCTGTCCTACTGGCACATCCAAGAAGACTGATGTGATTGCATCCTAAATGTAAAGTTCCAGAACACTCAATGTTTTACACTGTCACTTACCCTAGCCTACACGTTAACCCGATGTTCTTTCAGGTGCTCGCACTTTCCTTCCTTTCTCGTATCTGATTAGCAACTGCCTCCCAAATACCCTTCACCTCCACCTCCGTCTCTTGCGTACATCCCACTGTTTCTATTGTTCGGTGATTCTATGCTCTTACGTTTCATGCGACTCCTCATCTTTCCTGCCCAGAGTTCCTTTCCTCCCGTCTGTTTATTTTTGTTTTTATTCTTGCCCACATAGAAGAAGTCGATATTTTCCCGCCTCCTGCCACATCTTGACCATTGATGCGCTATTGTGCGTGCCGCATCTCTCTTCATTACTTGTGCAGTCATCGGGAAGAAGAACCTTCATGCAAACAGCACGTATTGCAAAGAAGCAGCAGCATCAATAACCATCGAAACCCTCCAGAAGCCTGCCCTCTCGTTCTTCTCCAGAAAAGATGGAGACAGCTGCAAACGAACAAAATGTCTACCCGGACCAAAAGAGCAAAGGCTTCTGGGCTAGAGGAAAGCACGAGATCTCCAACCCAACCCCCAAAGACAAAAAGAATAAAGCTTTCTGGAAAGAGGCCTGGACCGAAGGGGCCACCACATACCGAGGGGGAGAGAGAAAGGAGAGCACCTGGTTCAAAGACCAAGACGGCTCAGGCAGCGCATGAGCAGGCCGGAGGTGGAAAAAGGCACGAGAAACCTTGCGAAACAGAGCCAGCGACATCTACCCTGAACGCAAGCTGGAGTGGCTCTGCCAGCACCGTACGACACGAGGCGACAGTATTAGGCATAAGATGCCTGTCCAGAAAGAGTCAAGAAAAATCAACTCCTGTTCACCAGGAACCCAAACCCAGCAAGCTGGGAAAGAACTAAACCCCCTGGCAAGCAGACACGCAGACTGGCTGGGAGCCCAGACCAACCAGTCATCAAGGTAGGCCAAAATATGAACACCCAAGAGACGCAGGCGGGCCACCATGACTTGGTTAAGATGCATGAAAACGAGAGGCGCCAGGTACAGCCCGAAAGGAAGGCAAAAGTAGTAAGTCTGATGCCCCACCACGAAACCTAACCAGTCCCTGAACCCCAGATGAATAAGGATGTGCCAATACGTATCTCGGAGGTCCAAAAACACCATCCAAGAACCCAGCTCCAAGAGAAGCCGGACCCGAGACAGAGTGGTTATCCGAAAGGAGGGGCAAGGAACCCAGGGATTCAGATAGGACAAGTCCAGAATGAACCTCAGATCCGCACAGTTCCTTTTCGGCACTGGAAACAGGCAGGAAACCCACCTAAGGGACAAAGTCGTTTCGACCACACCTAAGCGCACCCACCCACAAGAAACTTAGATGATTGTCATGCCCTTCAAGATGACCTGGACAAAATAAGTATCTGGAGCACCACTTGGCAAATGGAATTTAATGTTAATAAATGCCATGTTATGGAATGTGGAATAGGAGAACATAGACCCCACACAACCTATATATTATGTGAGAAATCTTTAAAGAATTCTGATAAAGAAAGAGATCTAGGGGTGGTTCTAGATAGAAAACTATCCCCTGAGAACCACAAAGAATATTGTGCGAGGAGCCTATGCCACGCTTTCTAACTTCAGAATTGCTTTTAAATACATGGATGGCGATATACTAAAGAAATTGTTTACAACTTTTGTTAGGCCAAAGCTAGAATATGCAGCGGTTGTGTGGTGCCCATACCTTAAGAAGCACATCAACAAACTGGAAAAGGTGCAAAGACATGCTACTAAGTGGTTCCCAGAACTGAAGGGCAAGAGCTACGAGGAGAGGTTAGAGGCATTAAATATGCCAAAACTAGAAGACAGAAGAAAAAGAGGTGATATGATCACTACATACAAAATAGTAACAGGAATTGATAAAATCGATAGGGAAGATTTCCCCAAGACCTGGAACTTTAAGAACAAGAGGTCATAGATATAAACTAGCTAAACACAGATGCCGAAGAAATAAGAAAATTCACTTTCGCAAACAGAGTGGTAGACGGTTGGAACAAGTTAGGTGAGAAGGTGGTGGAGGCCAAAACTGTCAGTAGTTTCAAAGCGTTATATGACAAAGAGTGCTGGGAAGACGGGACACCACGAGCGTAGCTCTCATCCTGTAACTACACTTAGGTAATTACTCCAGGTGCACGGAGTGGGTCATATTGGGTCATACTCGAGGATGACCCAACGAAGCAAAGGGGAAAAAAACTACCCCACCAGCCCCTAACCCCCCAGAGGGGGGGGGGGGGAGCAACACAGCACCACTGCAGGCCGGACGACACGATCTGAAATGCCCACGAATCATGGGGACCAAGCGTGGGCAAACAGAGCTAGTCGCCTCCCCAATGCCCGGTCAACAGGGCAACCCTCCCAAGAACCCAACTTGTGCGCAGAGCGAACACTGCACTGACCAAAGACAGTTCCGGGGCACACACGGACCCAGAAACTGGCACCAAAGGCCCACCTTCACCAGCAGATGCCAGAGCCCTGGCACGAAACTTTCGGGAAGCATGCGAACGCGCATCCCGGACAACCAGCATATCCGAAAGAGGGTGGGAACTTGCAGAAGCCGCCTGGAGAAACAGACAACCAAATCCGAAAACAACAGTGGGCAAAAAAGGAGACGAGAACCTAAGAGCCCGGACCCAAGCAGAATCCACAAAGGGCAAGGACAGCTTGCCGACACATGAGGTGAGAGGCGTAAAACAGGGACACTGCCTCCTGGAAGATAGGCGCAAACAGCTTAAGCAACTCCGCCAATGCTCTAGCCACTGAAGTCAATGCACCAGACGACGACCCGACAGCCAACTCCTTCACAAGCCAGTCCGAGGACAGCTCAAGGAGGGGAAAAAAAACAAAAAAAAAAAAAAAAACGAAGGACTGAAACCAAATGCTCGCGAGCACAAAAATCTTCCACAGCCAAAGCAGCCAAAAGGGAAGGGACCTGGAAGTGCAACTGGAGTACACCTATCTCACAAGGAAGCAAAGGGGCATACAAGCACGCTTCAAGATGCTCAAATGAGCTCCCTAAGTACACTTGCAACACCATAGTGAGCTCCTGCCACTCAAGCATGCAGGAACAACAGAGCGTATGCCATGCCCCCCCACGAAAAGATAGGGCAGTCCGCAAGCCAGGAAATGCTGGCACCTCGTAACGCATCCAATACGCCGAAGAAGACCCGAACAAGAGAGACCGGGTCAAGCACCGAGACAGAAGCTGGGTCTCGCAGGAGGTACAGAACGCACCTAAAGCCTCCCAAACCACCGCAGGAGAAATTCGAGAGGTTGAAACTCTCCGGAAGGATGCAGTCGTGGAACCCAAGGGAACCCGGAGGGGGGGGGGGAGGGGGAAGGAGAGGGCCCGAACCTTTATCAAATTGTACAAGGAAGGGGAGGGGAGGGGGCGAACCCATCATCAAATTGTACAAGGAAGAGGGAGGGGGGTACAAAAACCCCAAACCTTGGTACAGCAGACTGCCCTGAAGGCACCAAAACCCAGGCAGGTTCAAAAGGGGCCCTGAACACCCCAGGCCGCCTTCTCCCCCCCAGCCCTGGAATCTATAAAATTATGATCCAGGGCAGAGCCATCCTCAATGCCTTCCATCCCTGAAGAAAAGGCAAAGTCCAAGGGAAAAGCATTCAAGAAAGGGATCTGCTGGAAGGTCATCCAAGAAAGGGACCCAGGAGCCTCAGCAGGAGGAACCGGCTCAAATCCCTCTGTCCCTGCCTCAAATGGGGCAATCCCCGGAGCCACCCGAGCCTCGTCCCCAGTTAAACCCTGTCCCGACCCCCAAAACCCTCAGACATTTGGGAGCCGGAAGCAGAGAGGGAGGAGAACGGCGAACCACACCAACAAGGGGAGGACAAAGGGGCCTGGACGGAACCGTGGTTGAAGTGACCAATGCCCCAGAGTCCAAGTCCCTATAACCAAAACGGAGGCAGCCACAGGGCACTCGAGCGGGCAACCAATCGTGCGCATTGCAGCAACCTGGCATGCAATGCGTGAGCTGCTTGACCTCTAACCTCAGCTGTAGCAGTATGGGTAAATTGGAGTACGAGTAGAGTACAAGTCTCAAGACTCCAGGTAGGTGTCGTCGACCCAACAAGCAGCATGACGGAGGCAGTACATGTGATCGTCACCCTTAGTCAAGGGCAATGAGCAACCCTCAAACTTGCACAGGGAGAGATGGAACGCTGATGACTCATACATCATGGTCAACAAAGTCCCGACAGAGTTTTCCCGCAGGAAGTTATTTACCTACAAGTAAATGGCCCAGAGATAGACCACCAAAGCTGGTTGTATCCCAGTAATATATCCGGGCAAACTGGCCCATGAGGCGAGCAATCCTGGAGACTCAAAGTAGGACCACTCTATTGAACATAGGTATCATCTAATATGTACTGTAGCTGCCTCCCAACAGGCAATAAAGCAAACTAATGAATGAAAAACTCAGGAGGAAGAACCACAACCCAAGGGACCAGAAAGAGTCATGGCCACTTCGATTATGCAAGCTGGGCAGCCCAGTGTGCCCCATCCAGCAACTAACCACTCCCTAACCAGGACCAAACTAAGGTATCGGGACCTAGGCTGACCCCATGAGCTAGGTAGCGAACCGCCCAGTCCCCTACGGAAACTGAAACCCGAAGGATCCAGAGAAGGGAACCCTGAACCCCAAGGGGTGTATTCACCGGGAGCCTAGTGAAGGGAGCCCTTAGCACATGCAGCCCCTGGTACAAATTCCAGGCCACTGCCACAATGCAGAAGGAACACCAGTAGGGTGAAACCAATCAGGTAATCGAGGCCAGAGCAGGCTTCTACCCAGTATACATTTAGTTGAACCACTGACGATCCGGATGCCGGCTCAGTGGGCTGGGACCCCTCTTCCCCTCCTGGGGGGAGAGTGGTCGGCACGAATGAGCGGTGCACAGTGGTGTGACGTGTTGCTCGTTAACTTTTTTTCTTTGGGGGAGTTTCTTGCCTCTGTTCAGTCTTTGGTTGCAATTTTCTACCAGTAGCAGTCTCTCTTGAAGCGCCTACCTTTCTGGGTGCTCAACCCCAGTCCATGGCAGACATGAATACTTTAATACTTGAAAGTTTCATAGGCCATTGCTCCCTTCACCTCTCTGAGTGGACCATGTTCTGGCTAGTGGTCCCCGGTAGGCATGACAACTCCATATGACTGAAGCCCTGTACTAATATTAGTCAATATTGGTCTAATAGCTCCAGGGAGCCGACGGGGCTCCCCCACAGAAACTGCTTGTGATGTTGGGGTAAACTTGAAGGATTCAATTTAATGGGGAATTTGAGAAACCCTTTTGTTTGTCTTGTAATACAATTGCCAAAAGCTCAAGAAGACTACAATAGGCTCGGCAACAATTCCTCTTGGTAACTTTAATAATACAGTACTGTACTGCACTATACAGTATTACTTTCTTGTTAAAATTAGTACAGTTGAGTACAGTACCACTGTACTATTTGGTACAAAAATTGAACAATAGAGCAAAAAGTAAAGATACTTACCTGGGGATTTTCCCCTACCAGGGCTTTTTTCAATGAAGGAGCTGCTACTGGGAGTCTTGGCAGACCACGGACTATTCAACTCTGACACATTCCCTAGGGATGAGGCATTTGCTGCAGAGAGAGAGAGAGAGAGCCTTTCAAAACATGTTTCTGAAATTCTATATCCATGACCTCACATTACAGTAGCAACTTCCCATTTACTTTATTATCTCCAGCTTATTTTCTGCTTTATCCCCATTTCCCTTACTACCCTAAACTGGCCTAGAGGCTGCTCCTGGTAAGTAACCTACAATCAGTTAAAGAATACTAGATACATTTCCATCACAAGTGATCAAGAAACGTTTTCCACGTTCGTTTGGATAAACCGGATAAGGGGGTCATCCAGACAAAATCACATTCGGATAGTTTTACGTCCACATCCGGATGACCAGAGGCTCGTCCAGATACAAATTGACATGCAGAGTTTTTACCGTATATGCTGGCAATCTCTCCAAAACCCCAGAAATGCCATCACTGCTGTTATAATGGAAGGGGACTCCCCTTCCAAACACTAATACCTCTTCTCCTACCCCCTTCCTCACTGTCTTCCATACGCCAACAAGAGTCCTCAATAAAGGTAATACACACTTGTACATACTACAATTTATATTTTGTACTACAGTATGCATAAAATGTACTTTGTTAAAATTTTTGAGTGTAAATTGTAATTCAATTTACATTATTTCTTATGGGAAATTTTTTTTAACCATCTCTGGGAAGCAAATTAAATTAAAAAAAATGAAGGTACCACTGTATATACAGAAAAATCCCAGTAGTACAATCAGGTTCGTTCTCGATGCACAATCGAGAATTCCGGGTTCAAATCCAGGGCGGGACAGAAATGGTCGAGTACATTTCCTTTCACCTAGCAGTAAGTAGGTATATACTCAGGAGTTAGTCAGCTGGTTGTGGGATTGCATCCTAGGATAGGTCAGTAATTCGACCTAGCAGGTGTTTAATACACACCTGCTTCCTGTCACAACACAATGAATTATTATTAATCATAAATGAGGGCAGCAATCAGAGACAATGTATCAGACTGAAGAAGTGTTACCAGTAAAGCACCACAGGGTTCAGTTCTAGCACCAGTAATGCTCATTGTCTACATAAACGATCTACCAGCGTAATCACCACTAGGTAACGACAAAGTAAGGTAGACCATTGTCATGCCCTTGAAGACCTGGACAAAAGAAGAGCCTCACTTGGTAAATGGAATTTAATGTAAACAAATACCATGCTGTGGAATAGGAGAAAATAGGGCTCACACATTCTACAAATTATGTGAAAAATCTTTAAACAATTCTGATAGAGATCTAACGATGGTTCTAGACAGAAAGCCACCACCTGAAGACCACAAAAGAACACTGTGAGGGCCTATGCTACACTTTCCAATTTCAGAATTGCTTTTAAATATGTGGATGATAAAATATTAAAGGAATAGTTCACGACATTTGAGGCCAAAGTTGGAATATGCACCAGTTGTATGATTCCCCTATCTTAAGAAGCACATAAACTAGATGAAGTGCAAAGATATGGATCTAAATGGCTTCCAGAACTGAAAGCAAGAGCTACCAGAAGTTAGTGGCATTAAATATGTTAAAGTTAGAAGATGAAAGAAAAGAAAATATGCAATATGATCACCATGTATAAAATAGTAATGGGAATAGACAAAATTGATAAAGAAGAATTCTTGAGACCTGGAACATCAAGAGAGAGGTCACAGATTTAAGGTAACTAAACAAAGCTGCTGAAAAAATATTAGAAAATTCACTTTTGCAAACAGTGGTAGATGGTTGGAACAAGTGAGAAGGTCGAGGCCAAAACCGTTAATAGATTCAAAGTATTATATGACAAAGTGCTGGGAAGATGGGACACCACAAACGAAGCTCTCATCCTGTACCTACTGTACACTTGGGTAATTTCACACACTAGGGTTACATCAATGTTCCATTTCAAGGTTGAACTACAGTACTGACCTTACCCTAGATGCAACCCGACAACAAGCCGACTAACACCTGCAGACCTATTTACTGCTAGATGAACAGAGGCATAAAGTGATAGGAAATGTGCCAAAAACATTTTTGTGCTACCTTGGTTACCTTGAGGTGCTTCTGGGGCTTAGCGTCCCCTGCGGCCCAGTCATCGACCAGGCCTCCTGGTTGTTGGACTGGTCAACCAGGCTGTTGGACGCGGCTGCGGGATTCGAACCCATCAGGATTCAATGGGTTACCGATTACTGCCCTCACAGTAACCCAGGATTCGAACCCAGGATTCTCAAGTGCAAGTTTAGAACAAACCCAATTATACCACCAGTTGGAAAAAATGATTTAAATACAGTATTGCGTTAAATGGTGAAATACAGACCACAACCCTACAAACTTCTATAAGGGTGCACTGAAGAAATAATTTGAACCTTAACACTTTTGCGGTTCCAGCGCTATTGCTCCACCTTTCCTAGTGGTTTTGGGCGTTCTGCGGGAGCGCGCAGTAATAGTGAAAAGTGTATACTCTTTTCAACTTTGTCACCTTAATTCTCGTCCTAGGTTGTTCAATTTTGTATCAATGTGTTCGTAACAGAATGTTCTACAGGACTAAAAGCATATACACTCCAAAAGCCCGGCTTACCACCTGCAGCAAACAAAGTGAGAGCAAGTTACCCTGGAGTGCGCAAGAGCAAGAAAATCTCTACATTCTTTTCACTTTGGTCACCTCAATTTTCGTCCTAGGTCTTTCATTTTGGTATCAATGGGTTCGCAATAGAATTCCCAACAGGAGTATATGCATATAATGTCAAAAACCGTGGCATGCTCCACCCGCCGACATGATGAAAGCCGGCCGTGGTTACCCAGAAGAGAGCAGGGAGGCGCGCCCGGCCTTCCATTAGAGCGCGGTAATACTGAAAAGACTATCTTCAACTTTGTCATCTCAATTCTCATCCTATGGGGTTTTCAATCGATATCAATGTGTTCGCAATAGAATTCCCTACGCGATTAAATACATATGAAGTCCGAAAGCCCGGCGTACCACCCACACAAAACAGAGAAAGCGAGAGCGTGTTACCCGGGAGCGCTAAAGAGCAATGAAATGTGTACAATTTTTTCACTTTGTCACCTCAATTCTTGTACTAGGTCTTTCATTTTGGTATCATTGGGTTCGCAATAGAATTCCCTAAAGGAGAATATGCATATATAAAGTCCAAAAGCCAAGCATACCACCCACAGCAAACAAAGTGACAGCGTGTTACCCCCATGAGCGCTCATCAAGAGCAATAAAATGTGCTTACTCTTTTCAACTTTGTTACCACAATTCTTGTCCTAGATCTTTCATTTTGGTATCAATGTATTCACAATGAAATTACCTACAGGAGTATAGGCATATAATGTCCAAAACCGTGGCGCACTTCTCCCTCATCCAAGACGAAAGCCGGCCAAATTTTGACGCCATACTTCGTCATTAGTGGAAATAAGGTACAGTATTAAAAATTTGACTTCATACTTCGTCATTAGTGGACGAAAGTGTTAAAAAAATTGAAATGTTGGCGGGAACGAGGAACACAAGATGTGACTGCCCAGCCTGTCCTTATAAACAAAGGCCAAAGTCCATTCCATGCACCCACCAAACCCCATTTATAATGAAAAAAAAAAAAGAGGTTTACACACGACTCACAACGGATGCAGTCCGAACACTTCCGGACCAAGTGCTACGCGGACTACTTTTGTTCGAAACAACGCTGTAAATGCTTCATCCACGTTCTAGAAATACAAATTTAGATCAATAGAACCTAAAATATCTGACCTAAGCAATGCTTAAATACGCTAATGTATAATAATATTAATTCATATTTCAGAAAATTCCCGTTTTGAATGAACAGCATGTTAAAATTGACGAATGCGTCTTTGGGGTCGACCGCTGCATGGAATGGACTTGGTCCGAGGATGGGTCAATCTGTCACTGTGAGAGAGGCAGTCAGTCACGGGGTGGATATGGGTCTTGGACATGGAAAATAACTCCATTCTTCCAAGCTTGTACTGTATAAAGTTTCCACCCTCAAGGATCGAGTATCTTCTTTCCAAAACTAATATCTTATTGAAGTGCCTCATGTAAGACTAGTACAGGATTTAAGAGATATTTAAGGATGTTTCTTGTGCATGTCATAACTGGCACCTGGCAGTAGATTGATTCTTACCCTTTGTGTGTGTGAAATACAGCACTATATTCCTGTTTCTATAACCACCTATATATGTTTAAGTATATGTTGGGCAGAATGCAAGTATAAAGTATCCTGATCAGTAATGCATTAACCTTCAGTTTTGGGCATCTATTAGATTCTAACATTGCATGCATTCTATGCTTGTGCCTTGTGTTTGTATACAGTAAATCTCCTATTAATTTCTAAATGGGTCAGAGAAATTATAATTTTGTGGCCCTGTACATAACAACTGGGCTATCTTTAGTAACCTCAATTCCTAGCATATAAATAATTAACATCAGCGAAATAAAAAGAAAAATTAAATCTATTCCTAAAAAGGTTAACTATAAGACAAATTAAAACAGTGCCTCTAACAGCTATTATTTAGCCTAGTACTCTGGAACAAAACCGATTGTACAGTTCTTTACTATATTGGTTAAAAGGCAGCAAGTACAAGCCCTTCCACCAAGGTGAATTTCACTAAAATGCACCTTTGTGTAACTTTAAAATGTAAACTGCACTTCACTAATCATTTTACAAACGTCATAATCTTGTATTGCATGCAGCGAGGACGAGCAACAAACATACTTTACCCCTTACACTATTGTAGATACCCAACTAGGCATACAGAACATTAGATTAGGTTACAAATTCCTAGGTTAGATAGCATAGTTAGAAAATGACATCTGATTATGGTTGTCAAGACACATGCTTGAAGTAAAACAACATGACCTGGAACCTCATTAACTTACCATTCTCACTACTTATTACAAGTGAAGGCACACCTTGCTCCTGTGCCTTCCTCTGCCACCGAGGAAGCGGACCTCTTGTCAACTCTCCGTCCATCCTCAGCGCTTCATTAAGTTTGGCCTCAAACTGGAGGTGGGACATTGTTTTAAGGCGATGCTACCGTCTAGCCGTGACTCTTCTTAGCAAAGCAGCTCTCACACTTAATCTGGACTATGCAACAAATTCAAAATTAGGACCAGTTCAATTTAAAATAATTTACAAAGTACTAGTAGAGCATTGGATTTTTTTTTCCAAATAACAATAGCATGCATAACAATAACAAATACTTATTATCCCCATTGTTTTCTATATACACAAAATTTGGATAAAAAGAAAGAAACATCAAGTAGCACAAGAGCAACATAAAATATAACATGTCTAACTTTGACCATCCCGCAGCACCCCAGACGAGACAAATGCACAGTTTTCAAGAGGCATAAATTGTAAAACTACTTCAAATTTTAATATATGAGCAATGAGAGCAATGTGGTCAAAGCACCAATATAAATTTTAAGGAAAAGGATATAAATAGGACATGCTATGATGCAAGAATTGAAAGAGTAGAGCAACTGATTAAGTGTAGACAGAAACATATTATACAGCACTGTTCTGCAGGTTTAACAACATTATAACAGCAGCAATATCTAGAAAGTGTGTCCAATTCCATAGCAAGTGTTATGCAAGAGCGTCAGAGTACAGTATATAGTTTCCCTAAAATATGCAAAAAGAATACATTTAGAAATTAAGGGACAGCCAGCTGTGGCAGATGAAGACTACAGAATTTGGTAATTCCACTGGCACACTAATGGCAAGGTCAAATAAGCACATCAGGGCAAGGTGTAACAAGCAAAAGATTTAGAACAGTACGGTACTGATACATGGATGGCATCAGGAGATTTGGGGGGAAAAAAAAAAAAAAAAAAAAAAGGAAATGCAATAACATCCTTTGTGGTCTATGGCCTTTGTGAAGGGTCTACTACACAGGGTCACCTGTGGGGGGAACATTACAGAAATGGCATACACTCTGAATACCATACAAGTATCAAACTCTGGGCATCTCTCTTCCCGACAGATGTCCTAGCATCAAGCAAGTGCCCAATTGGTAAACACAGTCCAAATAGCTGATCAAATTACTGGATCCTTCAAGGATAGGAGATAGATTTAATTATCAGACATTAACATGTACCAATACCCAAACTTAAATTTGTTCATCCCCTTCTTTGCTATAATTTCCCTTTTCATAATTTTAAATCACAACAGAAAGAGACATTATACGATTCTAAACCCCCCCTACGCTGCTCTTAGAATCACAGTAAACAGTGTATTCGTTCACTGTTCATAATGCAGCCAATCTATAGCGCCAGTAATATAGCCGACAATTCCACTGTGGAGACAGATGCTATATCTATTAAAACAAAAATGATATTAGTTAAGAGGACTCTATCCTACTGTAACTTAAAATATTGACCCATCTGTATAAACCTAGACAGTATCCATATTCTGTACAGTACATGTAAGGAAGCATGTTCCAAATATACAGTAACAATTTTAAAACATCACCTGAAGTATTACAGTTTGTTCCAGTGAAGGGTTGACAATATTTCACATGACCAAGAGCTATCCAAGGGCAAACTTGACCAGTTATTATTAATTTTTCCTGAAGAAAGAATTGCTATTGATTACATAGGTGATGTTCACAGTGGTGATGGAGTCCTCAAGAACCATGTTTATAGTGGAAGATTCAGAAGTTTGAGTGGTACCAGTTCCTGAACAATGTAACTTTATGCTTCTCAATGTTCTCCTGCTTCTACCCGTACTATTCAGCTATCTGTCAGGCAAAGTGTGGCATTTTAATTTTAGCAACAATAGCATTCTGTGTAGGTGATGCAGAACATTTATTTGTATATCCGACCTCCATGTGATGTGGGCCAAAACTTTAACTAGTCATACTCATCATGCATGTCACATAGAGTCTTAAGACGAGGCACACATACAGTTACCAGTCCAGTGTCGAGGAAATTTGTCTAGTGCTGAAATAGAGGGAGTACAGAGAACACACGTAGAATACATAAGACGCGATAAAGCACCTAAGTTACTGTATTGGGATCATCTCAAAGCTCTCCAAATATACTCGCTAGAAAGAAGACGAGAGAGATATCAAATAATATACACATGGAAAATACTGGAGGGCCAGGTCCCAAATCTACACAGTAAAATAACAATGTACTGGAGTGAATGATATGGGAGAAAATGCACAATAGAACCAGTGAAGAGCAGGGGTGCCATAGGCACATTCAGAGAACACTGTATAAACATCAGAGGTCCACGGTTGTTCAACATCCTCCCAGCGACTATAAGAAATATTGCCGGAACAACCATGGAAATCTTCAAGAAAAAACTATATAGTTTTCTCCAAGGAGTGCCGGACCAATCGGGCTGTGGTGGGTATGTGGGCCTGCGGGCCACTCCAAGCAACAGCCTAGTGGACCAAACTCTCACAAGTCAAACCTGGCCTCAGGCCAGGCTTGTGGAGTAGAACTCCCAGAACCCCATCAACCAGAGTATACAGCATTACGGTTTTTGTTGATCATGTCTGTTCAAAGAGTAACTTGCCGTAAAACATCAACAATGAACAATGTCACAAAAGTTGTTGTAAGGATATCTTTATATAAGCACAAAGTCTCAACCACTTTTTTTTTGGTAAATATAGTGGTAGACGGTTGGAACAAGTCAAGTGAGAAGGTGGTGGAGGCCAAAACCGTTAGTAATTTCAAAGCATTACATGACAAAGAGTGCTGGGGAGACGGGACACCACGAGCATAGCTCTCATCCTGTAACTACACTTGGTTAATTACACTTAGGTAATTACTGTATAGACAGTGCATTTGCTTTTTGTAAGTAAATGAGAATCCTCATGGATTGCCATATCACACTGTTCTATGGCTAAGATGGGGAGCTGTATTGGAGAACTTTTATGAACTGCATAGGGAACAGATTTTAATGAAACACGCAGTACCGTAATAGCCTATGCATGAACCGACAGAATTTCTTTATCTAGAAATAATTTAATTATAAATATGATTTTGTTCAAAGTGAAAAAATTTTGATTGTTGATATTTGCAGTGTCCATGTTTAGAAGCACATGGGTCAGAATAGCTCTCTGTAGTAAACGTCAACAAATATGCTTCATTTTCAAGCTAATGATACACACCTGAAATAAATACTCAAGGTTGCTGTAGCTCAATCATTTCCTCTGAACTTTGATACGATGTGCCAGAGCAAGAGATGCGACGCATCACTAAGAAGCAATACTAGAAACTAAATGTAAATATTTTTATTATTTTGTTTTTCCCTTTAACGAGTGCTTTACACGTTGCTCCAGAAGGGGAAAAGGTCTTCATTGCCCTGGCCCACATGGTTCAGAATCATATGATATTTGGTGTGCCATAGCAAATGAGTGAGCCCCCTGAACTAGATGCATTGAAATTGCAAAATATGATGACCAGACCACACATTAGAAAGTGAAGGGATGACGACGTTTCGGTCCGTCCAGGACCATTCTCAAGTCAATTGAGAATGCAAAATATGAATGAAAAAAGAATTCCAAGGCATGATAAGCTAGGATCCAAGCCACAGAGATTACACAAATGTATAAGACAGGTTACTAGAGATTTATTTCAGGAAGCATTATCAATAAGACTATGAATGTTAATCTTCAGTTTTATCTTCCCCTTGTTGAGTCCCATTTAGATCATGCAGTTCAGGTTCAGTCTCTGCACTACAGGATGAACAAATTCACTTGAACAGGTATAAAAAATAAAAAGATAGTTAACCTAAGAAATTAAGTAGCTTCCTTATAAATAGATTCAGGAGGCTTAATTTACGTCCTCAAGAAAGTCAAGGGAGTAAGGAGTAACATGACTGAGGGATATATATGAATGAAGCGAGTGTAACAAAGGAGATATTATTAATAAGGTGCTAAACATATCAAGACAAAATAGAAAACAAAACAAATGCTACAAATTTAAAAAAAATCCTAGATTAAGAAAGCCTCGGGTAAACACTGATTTAGAAACAATGTTCTCACGTCATGCAACAAATTACTGGGTAACATAACAGACAAAGGATCACCAGTGGGAGTAGGACTCGTCAGAGGCAGCAGGACAGTCAGCAGGGCTCAGCAGACGAAAGATGTGTCTGCGCCTCTCGCACCAGTTCAAACTATCCCAGACTTGCCTGTTTAAAACATGTAAACAATCGCTTGAGATCCTTTCATTAATCTAAATTCTTTATTAAGAAATAAAATCCTAATTATATATACTAAATATATTTCTTTGTACATTAAAACTTGACAAATAACATTTGAAAAATATATATTAGGTTCAACGAGGAAAAAGGAGTGATAAAAAGTCTCATTTGGTATTGGCGGGAAACTCAAACTAATAATTATGCCTAAATATTGTTTTATTTTGTAATAACGAAATAAATAAAGCTCAGCGTGACCATTATATGAATTAATTATAATGTAATTCAGAGTATACTTTTTATATATTAATCACGTTATTTGTTTTTAAACGAAAATATATAGATGATATGATGACCAAACTATTATGATTGCCTTACCTCTCAGAATGTTTGGCAATATGTTTATTTGTGATGTGTGTCTATGTATATATTAACACGTTGTACTGAATGGGGTGAGAATAGCTTGAGCTACCTCATCCCTTTGTGTGTATTTTACCTCAATAAACTTATTTCAATTTCAATTCAATTCAATTATGATTGCCCGAAACGCTTGCGTGATAGTGGCTTTACAAGAATGTAAAATCAACTCAATTTTTATGTTCTCTGTTAATCCCCAATGTACCTTCTTGTATATAAATAAATAAATAAATAAATAAATAACCACGTATCAGAAGAACATTGAGATAAGCAATAAATACATCTCACAGGGATAGAGTAGCTTAGGCTATTTCTACCCCCCCCTCTACTTCAAGTCCCTCAAGGGGCGCACAAATTCAGTGAGTACAAATAGACAAATAACATTACAAGAATCCCATTTAACATTGCAGGTTTATATAGTAAGTACAGCATATAATCGTTACACTCTCGGGGCAAAATTCTTGTAGCTCCTAAGTATACTGTCTATCATACCATTATCACACATCCAAACAATTTGATGTGGTACACTATTTATTTCCTTATTTCTATAGTTTTCAATAAGTTGACACTCTAATACATAATGTTCTAAGGTGTGGGCGTGCGGCATACTACATAATTTACACTCCTTATCTTTTTCACTGACATCAACACCGTATTGCCAGATATATTTGTATCCTAATCTTAATCTCATGTAAATTGAATCCTTCCAAGTAGACTTTCCTTTATCATAAGTGAAGGACGAATTTGTATTTATTATTGAATAATTCTTAAGTGTGTTACTACTGTCCACCATTGCCATTCTCTTTACCATTTCTTCACCCTCCTGGATCATCTTGATTCTTGTTTTTATTTGTTTCAAGGTTAACTGACATACAACATCAACAAGAGTTTTTTTCAGTGGCTCTCTTCGCTATGTCATCAACTACCTCATTCAACAGTATTCCCACATGTGAAGGGATCCACATGAATCTTACTTTATATCCAGTTTTTTCTAGTCTCTTAACATTCTCTCTACACTCTATCACAATAGTCTGATATACTGGGCGTCTGCTATTTAAAGACTCTAACGCTCCTCTGCTGTCAATAAAGAAGCAAGCATTTTTACCACATTTGACTACTTCCTGTAATTCCTGTAATCCTGCTAATACTCCTTGGAGTTCAGCCTGCGTTGAAGAGACATTGTCAGTTAAGCGGCGTCCAATAACAGTATCTACAGTGCCGATGTCAGTGTACTCCCTGATCAAGACTCCACATCCTGCCTTCCCATCCCTAGCTACTGACCCATCACAATATACATGTAGAGTGTTTTCTGTAGGCAGTTTTCTAATTATACAATCATATGTTGCCCTCAGCTCTCCTATTTCATACATACTTTTTTCTTATGCAAGGGAGTAATTACTACATCTACATTACAATCCTCCCATGGTGGTGTAAATTTTCTCTTGGGCACAGCAATACACTCTGTAATAACATCATACTTTATAACATTATAACATAATTTATTCATATATACTCTCTTCTTCATCATACACTGTTCACTACTTCCCACCTTTTGAACCGAGAGGATTAATTCATTAGCTCCCCCACCTCTCATTAATCTAATGGCAGAGGCTACATTTATCTCTTCAATTCTGTCCCCAATACTCTGCAGATTCAACTCCATCCTCATTATCTCAATCATAGCATTTCTTGGGCATCCTAAGATAATTCTCATGGCTTCATTTTGTACCTTCTCTAACTTGCCCATCCTACCTTTACCAAAACAAGAAATGACAGGTGCAGCATAATCAATAAGAGATCTTACAGTACTCAAGTATATCATTCGTAGCACAGGGACTCCCACTCCATCTGGTCACCACTTGGTCCGGGAGACATCTCCCGTCACGCAGGGTGTAGTCGCGCCTCCACAGATCTCCAGTATCAGCTCTTGATACTGGTAATGGCTCAAAAGGGCCACCACGTACGGGCTATTCATGCCCGTGTCACCTCTTGGGTGGCTTAATCTTCATCAATCATCAATCAACATCAGGACCGGTCATCATTTGGTCCGGGAGACATCTCCCGTCACGCAGGGTGCAGTCGCACCTCCACAGATCTCCAGTATCATCTATTGATACTGGTGATGGCTCAAAAGGGCCACCACTTACGAGCTATTCATGCCCGTGCCACCTTTTGGGTGGCTTCATCTTCATCTTAACACATTCACAAGGGAGACATCTCCCGTCATGCAGGGTGCATTTGCACCTCCACAGATCTCCAGTATCAGCTCTTGATACTGGTAATGGCTTAAAATGGCCACCACTTACGGGCTATTTATGCCCGTGCCACCTTTTGGGTTGCTTCATCTTCATCTGGAGATACCAACTTTAATTTACAAAAAAGCCTCCAGATCTTTAGCCCCTGCTATTGCTTTGCTCTTCAACAAGTCACTTGAACTCCAAACCTTCCCAGATATTCTAAAAAAAGCGAGAGTAACGCCTGTCCACAAATGTGGTAATCTCACAGATGTTAACAACGACAGACCTATATCTATCCTGCCAAACTTGTCAAAAATTTTTGAAAAACTAATCTATAAGCAGCTTTACTCATATCTAGCCAAACTTAATATACTTAGCCCTTGCCAATATGGCTTCAGACCCAAAAAAAGCACTAACGATGCACTTATTAGTATGCTTAACTCGATTCATACAGCTCTTGATAAAAAATGAGTTCCCTGTTGGGTTGTTTGTGGACCTGCGTAAAGCTTTTGACACTGTCAACCACCAAAACCTTCTTCTTAAACTACATCATTATGGAGTCAGAGGACACTCCCTACAATACCTCAAATCCTACCTTACTGACAGGCTCCAATATGTTTCTGTGAATAATACAATTTCTCCCACCCTACCCATCAACATTGGTGTTCCCCAGGGCAGCATACTTGGCCCTCTCCTCTTTCTCATCTACATTAATGACCTTCCAAATGCCTCCCAACACCTCAAACCAATTCTATTTGCTGACGACACAACCTTCATTTACTCCAGTCCTGATCCCCTTGCTCTAAATGCCACAGTAAATACTGAGCTAAATAAAGTCCATCTGTGGCTAACTGCCAACAAACTCACCCTTAACATTGACAAAACCTTCTATATTCTGTTTGGCAATAAATCCTCTAATCAAATAAATCTCAAAATAAACAATACCCAAATTTGTAACAAATTAGATGGCAAATTCCTTGGCATTCTCATTGACCACAAGCTGAATTTCCAGGGACACATTCTAAACATATCAAAAAAAGTTTCAAAAACTGTGGGCATTCTTTCTAAGATCAGATATTATGTACCACGCCCTGCCCTGGTGACTCTCTATTACTCCCTTATCTATCCATATCTCAACTATGGTATTTGTGCTTGGGGCTCTACTACCCAAAATCACTTACGTCCTCTAATTACTCAACACAAAGCTGCTATTAGGACAATATCCAATTCTGGCCCCAGACATCACTCGGTACCCCTACTTAAATCTCTGAATATGCTAGACATTAAGTCACTGCACATTCTCTCATGTGTATTATACATATATAAAACGCTAAACTATAATGCCAATCCTGATCTCAAAAGCTTCATAGAAGGTTGTATCAGAACCCATGAGCATCACACCAGAAATAAATACAGTTTTGATATTCCTAGAGTACGACTTAATCAAACTAGAAATGCTCTACAAATCAAGGGGCCCAGAATGTGGAATGACCTTCCCAACCATGTTAAAGACTGTACCTCTCTCAACCAGTTTAAGTTAAAAGCGAAGCTATACCTAATAAATTCCCTGTAACCTACCTTACCCTTCTATTGTCAACCAATGTCTGTTTTTTTCTTTAAAGAGCGCTGTTTGTCGACATAATTGTATTTGTGCTGCTTTTTCATCTATGTTTTCATTTCTTGTTTTCATTCTACTCATTATGCTCAATTAGTATTAAGCTTGTCATTTAAGTTTATCATGCCCGAAACGCTTTGCGTAATAGTGGCTTTAGGCATTGTATGTACTAGCTATACCTATAAGTTAAACAATCCTTGTAAATATTTATTGTATGTATGTAAAATTGTAAATAAATAAATAAATAATAAAATTGTACCTAAATAAAATTGTATTGTATTGTATTGTATTGTATTGTATCTTAACACATTCACAAGGGAGACATCTCCCGTCATGCAGGGTGCATTCGCACCTCCACAGATCTCCAGTATCAGCTCTTGATACTGGTAATGGCTTAAAAGGGCCACCACTTACGGGCTATTCATGCCCGTGTCACCTTTTGGGTGGCTTAATCTTCATCAATCAATCATCGACTCCCACTCCCTTTCCACAGCATGCCAAGGCCTTCAGAGGTTGTAATCTCTTCCGACATTGACCCAACAGTCTGTTCATCTCAGCTTCCAAACTCTCATGGGTATATCCAACATATATACCAAAATAATCTCTATATTTTTACCGTTTATTTTCAATACAATGGGGCTCCGACTTCTACATTCAAACTTAGTTTTGTTTTCATTAACCACCAGTCCCATATGGTGACACAGGTTTCCGAAATTGTCCAACACTGTTTGAACCTTTGAAATATCTTTGCTCTGAAACAAAATATCATCGGCATATATGATCGGAGTTACCCCATTTGAGTATCTCTCAGATGCTATCTTATTCATTAGTACATTAAACAGGGTGGGACTCAACACTCCTCCCTGAGGTGTGCCGAGTTCAAAAGACCTCACACCTGACATACAACCTTGATACCACACCTGAGTCTTCCTTTCGTAAAGATAATCCCCTATCCAGCGCAATAATTTCCCTTTAACACCAAGACTAGCTAATTCATATAAAATAACCTCTTTGTTGGCTTTATCAAAAGCTCCTTGTAAATCAATGAAAATTCTATAATAATCATTTTCATTAGCTAGACATTTAATAATACAATCAGAGGTACTTTTTCCTTTGAGGAACCCGAACAAATTACTAGACAGCTGATCACCTATTATATATAAAAGTCTATTTAAAATGATCCTCTCCATCATTTTACAAAAACACGAGGTTAAAGACACAGGTCTATACTCTCCATTGGTTTTAGGGATAGGGATGATCATAGCTTTTTTCCATTTACTGGGAATAAGGAGCTTTGTGACCCACTGTCAACCATATTTAATAAATCAATAGAGTCAGGCAGAGTGCCAGAGTTTTGGAAAGTTGCTAATGTGATACCAGTTTTTAAGAAAGGAGATAGATCACTTGCGTCTAACTATCGACCAATTAGCCTAACGTCTATTGTGGGAAAGTTACTCGAATCTATAATAGCAAATAAAATTCGTCTTCATCTTGAAAAACATAAATTAATAATTGAGTCGCAACATGGTTTTATAAATGGCCGTTCATGTTTAACAAATTTGTTATCTTTTTATTCTAGCATTGTTGAGGCAGTTGATAGTGGTAAGGATTGCGATGTTGTGTACCTTGACTTTAGCAAAGCTTTTGATACAGTGCCACATGAAAGACTGATTAAAAAGATAGTCTCATGGTATTGGGGGTGCTATATTAAGCTGGATTAGGGCATGGCTATACCAAAGGAAACAGAGTTAGTATAAATGGAGTCAAGTCAGAGTGGGAAAATGTTGTAAGTGGGGTGCCTAAGGGCTCTGTCCTGGGACCTCTGTTGTTTATAATATATATAAATGATTTAGATTCAGGTTTGAGTAGCAACATTTGCAAATTTGCCGATGATACGAAAATCGGTAAGGAAATTAATTCGGAGGAGGACTCACTATCACTTCAAGTTGATCTAGATAGGGTTTTGAAATGGTCGAAGGATTGGCAGATGCAGTTTAATGCTGATAAATGTAAAGTTCTGAGGTTAGGTAATGATGATAGGGTTACAAGATACGAGCTAGATGGTGTTGAGATTGCGAAGTCGAATAGCGAAAGGGATCTGGGAGTTATGATTAGCAAGAATTTAAAACAAAAGGATCAATGCATAAATGTTCGTAATAAGGCAAATCGGACACTTGGATTTATTAATCGCAGCGTTAGTAACAAGACACCTGGTGTGGTTCTCAAGCTATATCTTGCTCTAGTTAGGTCCCATTTAAATTATGCAGTTCAGTTTTGGTCGCCATATTATAGAATGGATATAAATTCACTTGAACGTGTCCAGCGTAGGATGACTAAGTTAATTCCCCAAATTTGAAATCTTTCATATGAAGAAAGATTAACAAAGCTTAAGTTGCATTCACTGGAAAGGCGAAGAGTTAGGGGTGACATGATAGAGGTTTACAAGTGGGTGAATGGACATAACAAAGGGGATATTAATAGGGTATTAAAAGTATCAACACAAGACAGAACACGAAACAATGGGTATAAATTGGATAAGTTTAGATTTAGGAAAGACTTGGGTAAATACTGGTTCAGTAACAGGGTTGTTGATTTGTGGAATCAATTGCCGCGTAACATTGTGGAGGTGGGGTCCCTCGATTGTTTCAAGCGCGGGTTGGACATGTATATGAGTGGGATTGGGTGATTATAAATAGGAGCTGCCTCGTATGGGCCAATAGGCCTTCTGCAGTTGCCTTTGTTCTTATGTTCTTATGTACTGCCCTCTTTATAACTAATATTAAAGAGGTCTAAAAGTGGGCTTTTCGTCATAATGGCAAGTTCATTAAGTATTTCATAAGTTACTCCATCCTCCCCAGGTGCGGTAGATTTCCCAACTTTAATCGCCGTTATTAGTTCTTCTCTGGTAATACCTGTGCAAGTGACATCACCACTGTTACCTGCTGTAAGTATAAAATCCTTTCTTAGATCTTTCCAAGAATCTAATGACTCTCTCGTTACAGCGGGTAATTGAACTAAGTTTGGCAGCTTCCGCCCATTTATTTACGAGCCCATTTGCAATTCCTTGCGGGTCTGGATGTGCAACAAAATTATGCTTTTTACCCCTTATTTTATTTACGTCTTGCCAGATTTCCTTCAAGTTTCTGTTACTCCCAACTTTCTCTGCAAATTCCTGCCAATACTTGCTCCTAATTTCCTTTCTCTTCTCCCCACACAGCCTAGCAACTGCCAGTAAAGCATTCTTCCCTTCCTCAGTCCTACCATTCCTATTCCAATCCCTGTGAGCTCTCCTCATTGTTAATGTCCACCCCTTAAGCATTTTGTCATGTGTATAATTTTCTTTTCTGGGGGGATGCCTTTTTATACTAGATGGTTTCCGGTTCAATGTTGCATTAAATACATCTACCTCCTTAATTAAATCTTCATAAAATGCTTCTGCCGAAACATAAGAACATAAGAACATAAGAACAAAGGTAACTGCAGAAGGCCTATTGGTCCATACGAGGCAGCTCCAATTCTATAACCACCCAATCCCACTCATATACTTGTCCAACCCGCGCTTGAAACAATCGAGGGACACCACCTCCACCACGTTACGCGGCAATTGGTTCCACAAATCAACAACCCTGTTGCTGAACCAGTATTTACCCAAGTCTTTCCTAAATCTAAACTTATCCAATTTATACCCATTGTTTCGTGTTCTGTCTTGCGTTGATATTTTTAATACCCTATTAATATCCCCCCTGTTATGTCCATTCATCCACTTGTAAACCTCTATCATGTTACCCCTAACTCTTCGCCTTTCCAGTGAATGCAACTTAAGCTTTGTTAATCTTTCTTCATATGAAGGATTTCTAATTTGGGTAATTAACTTAGTCATCCAACGTTGGACACGTTCAAGAGAATTTATATCCATTCTGTAATACGGCGACCAAAACTGAACTGCATAATCTAAATGGGGCCTAACCAGAGCAAGATATAGCTTAAGAACCACACCAGGTGTCTTGTTACTAACGCTTCGATTAATAAATCCCAGTGTCCTATTCGCCTTATTACAAACATTCATGCATTGATCCTTTTGTTTTAAATTCTTACTAATCATAACTCCCAGATCCTTTTCGCAATCTCAACACCATCTAGCTCGTATCTTGTAACTCTATCATCATTACCTAGCCTCAGAACTTTACATTTATCAGCATTAAACTGTATTTGCCAATCATTTGACCATTTTAAAACCCTATCTAGATCAACTTGAAGTGATAGTGAGTCCTCCTCCGAATTAATTTCCCTACCGATTTTCGTATCATCGGCAAATTTGCAAATGTTGCTACTCAAACCTGAATCTAAATCATTTATATATATTATAAACAACAGAGGTCCCAGGACAGAGCCCTGATGTACTCCACTAACAACATTATCCCACTCTGACTTAACCCCATTTATACTAACTCTCTGTTTCCTTTGGAATAGCCATGCCCTAATCCAAGTTAATATAGCATCCCCAATACTATGAGCTTCAATTTTTTTTAATTAGTCTTTCATGTGGCACTGTATCAAAAGCTTTGCTAAAGTCAAGGTACACAACATCACAATCCTTACCACTATCAACTGCCTCAACTATGCTGGAATAAAACTGGCTTATAAGTATCATACCAAGACTTAATATGGCCAACAAGACCCCTTAATTCTCCCTCATTAAACTTTAACCTTTTCCTCTGAAGGCAGGCATGCTTTTTATCTAGTTTAAGCTGTATTTGTAATGCAAAATGATCACTTAGCATTTCATCCACAGTAAGACAATTCCCCTCTATGCCCTCAGCATTTATTAAACAAGCATAATCTAATCTCCCTCCCCTCAAATGAGTAGGAGAGGGCTCGCCCAGCAGTTGAACATCTTCATGTTCCTGCAAAAACTGGTACCATCTGCAACCATTCATATTTGCTTTACCCCTTGATCCTAAAGCTGGGTGTCTGGCATTAAAATCCCCTACCACAAGTGTATCTTCAGAAAAGAAGGAATCTGGCAAGTATCTTAAATCAAGGGAGCTATCAGAGATGTATAGATTAATGAAATTTAACTCTCGGTCCTTTAATTGTATCCGCAAGCTAATAATAATAATAATAATAATAATAATAATTTTTATTTAATAATAATAATAATGATAATAATAATAATAATTTTTATTTAGGTAAGGTACATACATAAAGAGATTTTACAAAGTTTGTTGGCTTTATAGATAGAGCTAGTACATACAATGCCTAAAGCCACTATTACGCAAAGCGTTTCGGGCAGGAAAAAACACTAATGACTAAAGCTTAAAACTAATGGGTAAAAAGAATAAAATGTGTTGAGTACAAATAAAAATAGAGGTAAAAGAGGGGGG
Organism: Procambarus clarkii; assembly: GCF_040958095.1. NCBI lineage: Eukaryota > Metazoa > Arthropoda > Malacostraca > Decapoda > Cambaridae > Procambarus > Procambarus clarkii. Next base: position 12,640,884 of record NC_091180.1, on the reverse strand, counting down.
AACATTGTTGAAAAAGCAGCTCAAATACAATTACAAATTATTACAGAAAATTACATTCAAACAGCGTTGATTTGAAAAACAAAAAAAAAACAAAAAACATACATGGGTTGACAACAGAGGGGTAAGGTAGGTTACAGGGAATTTATTAGGTATAGCTTCATTTTTAACTTAAACTGGTTGAGAGAGGTACAGTCTTTAACATGGTTGGGAAGGTCATTCCACATTCTGGGCCCCTTGATTTGTAGAGCATTTCTGGTTTGATTAAGTCGTACTCTAGGAATATCAAAACTGTATTTATTTCTGGTGTGGTGCTCATGGGTTCTGTTACAACCTTCTATGAAGCTTTTGAGATCAGGATTGGCATTATAGTTTAGCGTTTTATATATGTATAATACACATGAGAGAATGTGCAGTGACTTAATGTCTAACATATTCAGAGATTTAAGGAGGGGTACCGAGTGATGTCTGGGGCCAGAATTGGATATTGTCCTAATAGCAGCTTTGTGTTGAGTAATTAGAGGACGTAAGTGATTTTGGGTAGTAGAGCCCCAAGCACAAATACCATAGTTGAGATATGGATAGATAAGGGAGTAATAGAGAGTCACCAGGGCAGGGCGTGGTAATAATATCTGATCTTAGAAAGAATGCCCACAGTTTTTGAAACTTTTTTTGATATGTTTAGAATGTGTCCCTGGAAATTCTGCTTGTGGTCAATGAGAATGCCAAGGAATTTGCCATCTAATTTGTTACAAATTTGGGTATTGTTTATTTTGAGATTTATTTGATTAGAGGATTTATTGCCAAACAGAATATAGAAAGTTTTGTCAATGTTAAGGGTGAGTTTGTTGGCAGTTAGCCACAGATGGACTTTATTTAGCTCAGTATTTACTGTGGCATTTAGAGCAAGGGGATCAGGACTGGAGTAAATGAAGGTTGTGTCGTCAGCAAATAGAATTGGTTTGAGGTGTTGGGAGGCATTTGGAAGGTCATTAATGTAGATGAGAAAGAGGAGAGGGCCAAGTATGCTGCCCTGGGGAACACCAATGTTGATGGGTAGGGTGGGAGAAATTGTATTATTCACAGAAACATATTGGAGCCTGTCAGTAAGGTAGGATTTGAGGTATTGTAGGGAGTGTCCTCTGACTCCATAATGATGTAATTTAAGAAGAAGGTTTTGGTGGTTGACAGTATCGAAAGCTTTACGCAGGTCCACAAATAACCCAACAGGGAACTCATTTTTATCAAGAGCTGTATGAATCGAGTTAAGCATACTAATAAGTGCATCGTTAGTGCTTTTTTTGGGCCTGAAGCCATATTGGCAAGGGCTAAGTATATTGAGTTTGGCTAGATATGAGTAAAGCTGCTTATAGATTAGTTTTTCAAAATTTTTTGACAAGTTTGGCAGGATTGATATAGGTCTGTAGTTGTTAACATCTGTGAGATCACCACATTTGTGGACAGGCGTTACTCTCGCTTTTTTTAGAATATCTGGAAAGGTTTGGAGTTCAAGTGACTTGTTGAAGAGCAAAGCTAAAGATCTGGAGGCTTTTTTGTAGATTAAAGTTGGTATCTCCTCAAGGGCACCAGACTTGGTTTTAAGGGAAAGGATTATCTCATTGACGTCAGTGGAATTAATAGGCTTTAGGTACAGAGACTGGGGATAGTTCCCTGTAAGATAGTCCTTAATGTCAGTACTGGAAGATGGAATATCATTAGCAAGGGATGAACCAATGGAAGAGAAGAACCTATTGAACTCAATAGCAGAATCAGAGGCCGAAAGCTGACCATCGTTATTAGACAGGAGAGTCGGTTTGTTATTTAAAGACTTCTTTGATCCCAATATTTGTGAAATTGTTCTCCAAGTTTGTTTAATGTTGCTCTTTATTTGGGTAAATTTATCTTCGTAGTATTTAATTTTGGCTCGTCTAATTATCTTAGATAGCAATAATGAGTAATTCTTTGAGAATTCTTTGGAGACAATTCCTAACCTATACTTCTTCTCAAGGTCATGTTTTTTATTAATAGATTTAAGTATTCCCTTTGTAAGCCAGGGATCTGTATCACCACGTGCAAAAACAAAGAGTGTGGGGGCAATACTCCACCTCCCACCAATCAGCGGACGCCAAGAGCGCCAACCTAGCGACCGCACACAACCGTGGTCTGGATACAACTGAGCCGGCCAGGGGCCAGGACGAAACCCGCCCGTCTCGCCTCCCCCTCCTCGGGGGCCTCCAAGGGCGGCTCGGATACGGACGGCGACCACACTTCCCAGAGGCCCCCTGCCGGCAAAGCGGCGGGTGGCACAACGTCGTGGCTCCACCCCTTTCGGCCGACGATTGGACGACGCTGCAGGCGCTCATCGCGCAGGCTTGGGGGCCCTCTCATGTCACAAGCCTTCATGGGCATGGGGACCACCGAGGCCGACCCTGCCGCGGCTGCCACAGCCGCCCTGCCCCCTTCACCGACCGTCGCCCACGGGCCAGGGCCAGGGGGCATAAGTCGAGGCGATGTGCGAGCTCCTCCATTCTGTCCTCCTTCCTTCGCAGTTCGGTAACCGTAGTTGCTCTGCCACCCTTAGGTTTTCCCTCGCGGCCAGCGGGCACTCGCCCTTCGGGGGGGGGGGGGGTCCGGCCTGATGGCCTGCGGGGTGGGGGTGCAACGCCGGTCCCCAAGTGTTCCGCTGTCCGCAGCTACTATTTTGACTTTACAGCCATTCTACTAGTAAGCCCTACCTTAAGTCAGGAAATTCTTTCGCCTTATTCCTTGGCGGCACGGCCAAGTTTCGAGTACTGCGGCGGTCGGGTGAAAGTGAGGGAGAGCCCCTCTCTGCCTCGGAATTTATATGGCCCCAGACTTGCGCAGTGCGCACTGCGCAACTGTTTCTTTGTCCCCCTCTTCAGAAACATCTCCGCTTTGTATTTCAAAGCAGAGGCCATTCTTCTATAGACCTCAGGGGAGTGCAGCATATTAGAAAGTTTAGCTTGAAACTTCATGTGTTGTCTAGATCTACTCAATGCCTTCACGCCGAAAACTGTGCTAATAGACAAAATTCTCTCACTTATAGTAGGTAATTTTAACTCTGCTCTCATATTAACTATTCTCGTGGACTTTGGAGTCCCAAGGATGAGATGCATAGCTTCATTTTGCAAGGTTTCAAGAGATTTCAGCTCTTTGTTAGTATACAATGTGAGATGTAGAGCATTGTAGTCAGTCACAGAGCGTATAAATGATACATAAAACATTCTAGCAAGTCTCACGTTAAGTCCATGATTGACACCAACAAGGACCCGCAAGGGCTTTAATCTCTCCCAAAGTCTCCTCTTGAGAGAAGAGAGGTACCCAGGGTCGTTAATAGGGATACCAAGGTATCTGTAAGACTCGCAGTTCTCAAGTGCTCGCCCATCTATATGATAATTGGCTGGTGGAATACCACATGGAATGAGGGCACGAGTTTTCTGTACAGAGATAAGGCCACATTCCTCAGCTCTAGTAGCAAAAGCGTCGAGCAGAACTTGCATTCTAGGCTCGGAGGCAGCCTGTAAACATATATCATCAGCATAACAAATGACAGTGTCTTCATTATTAGTTGGAAGATCTTTAATAAGTTTATGCATCAAAACGTTGAACAACAAGGGGCTGAGGACCCCTCCTTGTGGAGTTCCCAGTTCAAAGTGTTTGCTCTCTGTGCTTTTAACACCATTAAACAAAACATATGCTGTTCGATTAGACAAATAGCCCTTTATCCATTTCAGTAATTTTCCTTGTATTTCTGATCAGGGGAAGGAAGACACCAACAGTATGGGGGCGTAATTTATTACGTAGAAGTACAGGATAAATAGTTCTGCAGAAGTAAAACAGGCTTCTAAGTCTTAACAAATGCATAACATAGCCGTGGCTAACTCAAAGTACACGAAACAACTTAAATTGTACACCCGTAGTAAAATAAAAGTAATATTATAGCCTAGTAACAAACTCTGCAGAAACCTAATGGCCTATTGTCTAGAATTAGCAGTGAGGCGAATGTAACAAATCTAACTCTAAGTATAACAGTCAGGACACCATAAGTGAACAACATAACATAATGGTAAACCCTAGCTGGAAAATAATCAGGCGGCAGAAAATTACAGAGACTGGGAAAGCCTGATATCAATTTAGAGAAGAAAATAACCCCAGGCCAGAGGCCGTGCCGCCAAGGAATAAGGAGAAAGAATTTCCTGACTTAAGGTAGGGCTTACTAGTAGAATGGCTGTAAAGTCAAAGTAGTAGCTGCGGACAGCGGAACACTTGGGGACCGGCGCTGCACCCCCACCCCGCAGGCCATCAGGCCGAACCCCCCCCCCCCCCCCCCGAAGGGCGAGTGCCCGCTGGCCGCGAGGGAAAACCTAAGGGTGGCAGAGCAACTACGGTTACCGAACTGCGAAGGAAGGAGGACAGAATGGAGGAGCTCGCACGTCGCCTCGACTTATGCCCCCAGGCCCTGGCCCGTGGGCGACGGTCGGTGAAGGGGGGCAGGGCGGCTGTGGCAGCCGCGGCAGGGTCGGCCTCGGTGGTCCCCATGCCCATGAAGGCTTGTGACATGAGAGGGCCCCCAAGCCTGCGCGATGAGCGCCTGCAGCGTCGTCCAATCGTCGGCCGAAAGGGGTGGAGCCACGACGCTGTGCCACCCGCCGCTTTGCCGGCAGGGGGCCTCTGGGAAGTGTGGTCGCCGTCCGTATCCGAGCCGCCCTTGGAGGCCCCCGAGGAGGGGGAGGCGAGACGGGCGGGTTTCGTCCTGGCCCCTGGCCGGCTCAGTTGTATCCAGACCACGGTTGTGTGCGGTCGCTAGGTTGGCGCTCTTGGCGTCCGCTGATTGGTGGGAGGTGGAGTATTGCCCCCACACTCTTCGTTTTGGCACGTGGTGATACAGAATATTGTGCATTTGTTCTCGATTATTGACAGCGTCGAAGAAATGGCTGAGGCGGTATGCCTAAGTGGTAGTGAGGAGGACAGACAAGATGATAACAGACCGTTTGAAGTAGTAGTGAACAAAAAGAAACGGAGAAATAATAACAGACAGCGAGACAGTGAGAGTGACGATGAGATTACAAAGAGACCAAAGAATGAGACCCTACTCAGCAAGACTCAAGACAAGAAGGAAGAGGCTGTTGTTCCCTACAACATGCCAATTGAATTTCCACCAAAAGCTAGAGTGGACGGTACGTCTATCCCAGGAAAACGAACTAACAAGCATGACATTACACAAGCCGCGCCGCATGTCTACGCAGCTCTCCCCTCCCCGGGAGGGGGAAGGGGGAGCCCCAGACCCCCGCGCCGGTGATCCCCGCCCCAGTTCTGAGGCTGGATATCAAAACCGCGAAAAAAACGCCGACTGGAGGGCGGGAGGGTGCCGGGGAGCCTCTGGGACTCACCCAGAAAATGGAGTTTCATTACATTCAACGCTGGTTTTCTGGGGGGAGCCCCTACGGCTCCCCGGAGCTACTTCACCAAAGACTACCTAAGAAAACAACGGGACATACCCGGGAAGCAGTCGGTGAACCACTCCGCAACACGAAGTCGAGACAACAACCCAAGGACCCCTCTGGAATGCAGCTGGCACAACATTTGCCAGAAATAGGGAGAACGGCCGCAGACAAAGAAACCTATGACCAAGACCATAAGAGTCAAAAACCACTGCGCCTGAGAAGAGCATGAAGCTCTGCCACACGACCCCCAGAGGCCAATGCCAACAACAACAAAAAGAGAGCCGAGGCAAAGCAAACCTGACCCCAAGGAGCCACAACCACCAAGGAGAAGAAAAACAGGAGAGTACCCTGTCCAAAGACCAGGACGGCACAGGCAGGGCATAAGCAGGCAGGAGGTGAAACAACGCATGAGACAGCCTGCGAAACGGCACAGAAGGAACATCGATACCGAAAGCTAGCAGCAGAAACCAAGGTGCCAGACCCAGGAATGGCCCCAAGCGCCTCTACATCCTCCACAAGCCAATCCTATGACAGCCCCAGGAGGAAAAAGAAAACGCAAGACCAAAACCAAAATGCCACAAGTGTGCAAGTCCACCGCCACAAGTGCAGCCGACAGGGAAGGAACCCGCATAAGGAGCCGGTCCGCACCAACACCCCGCAGAAGGGCAGGAGCGAAAAGACTCATTAAGAGGAGCAAATCGCTCCCAGGAAAACGAGTAGCGCCGAGACAGCGCGAAGAGAAGAGATATGCACAAAAGAACGAGAAGGCCAAATACCCAGAAGCTGCCGGGAAGAGGACCCACAAGCTCTAGAAAGGACCGGAGGGAAGCTCAACCAAATGACGACAGACGTACCAGAAAACGGGAAGGAGCAAAACTGTCCCAAACCTTCGAGAACAAAAAGAAGCAAACACAAAGGACGAAGGCACAAAAACCCCGTCACACCCGAGACCAAAAGTCATGCAGAAACCCCAAGAAGAAGGGGACATGACTGAGAAGGCCCGTCCTGAAAAAAAGGGGCGAAGACCGTAGAAAAGCACCCACCTACATAACGGAAACAACGGGTACAATGGACAAAGAAACTGAGCCCAGGGAGGGGCCGACGCCCACAAAGCACGTGCGGAGAGGGGGAATGGAAAAAAACCCACACCACAAAACTGCAAGCCCCGCCCAGAGGGTAGAAATACCCCGGTGGGAACCAACGGGGCCTAAGGCCCCTCATGTTAGCCCCACCCCAGCCCCGGGAACCCACCCTGCAGGCCCCGGGGCCGAGCTGTCCCCTCAAAGCCCCAGAGTCAAGAAAAACCCCAGGGCAGCCATGAAAAACACCAAGGAAGGGAGCCCACTAGGCTCTGGAACTTGAACGGAAACCGGAGGACAGGCAAGGGGCGAGACGAAGACCCCAAGCTCATCCCCAGCCAACACAATGAGTCGAGGACAAGACAGAGAATCCAAGGAACACCAAGGAACAAGGAAAAACCAGGCCCGGCACAGCAAGACCGGCAAGGAAGGAGGGTCCCAGAGGGAGCACGGAAGGGCCGAACATAATGCCACAACCAACCCTGACACACAGCTGCAGTACCAAAACCGCAGTAAAACGTCACCACACTCCCCGAGGAAGTGACAGAGAAGACAGATAAATCGTACACGAGTGGCACACAAGGGGACACAGGTGGAAACCGAGCACCCAACTGAGCCACAGGGACGGTAGGAGAAACGTGTGCAGTGTAACAGGCAATCGAAGAAACACATTAGGCAGCCCAACTTGGGCTGACCCAATACACAGCCCCAAGAGCAGAGACGAGAGCGTGCATGAAGCACAGAATCCGCTCGACAGGCAAACGACAAGGGAGAGGCGGAACCAAAGAGCCAGAACCCAATCCTGCAAGCACAAGGAGGCGAGCACAAAACACCCTCGACACAGGAAAACGTACCACCGAACAGACACCCCCACCGTTGTACCGTGGAACAAGGTGGAGGCGGGGCCCCGAACTCAAGCAAGGTTAGACAAGCATAGGAGAGGGGCAGGAGTACAGGCAGGAGCCGCCTCGGAAGGGCCAAGAGGCCACCCGCAGACACCCGTGAACCGAGGAAGGAGTCAGGTGGAGAGAACAAGAGCTGCCCAGAATAGGCTAATAGCCCTGCAGTAGGCACCTCGGGTGATACGGTTCACGTTCTCAAGTACGTATGTACACCCATTCCTACTTCCAAAAACAAAAACAGCGTCAGGACGAAGGAGACGCCAAACCGCACCAACTCACCTGCAGAACATAGGCGCTGAAGGGCCATGACGCAAGCGTTCGAGTCCGTAGCCACTGGAGGCTGCCAGGGCGCCCATGCTGGAGAGGAGGGGAGCGGCGAAGGAGGCTCCCCACCCTAGAACGCAGGGAAAAACCTCGGGACTTCCCCACAGCGGAACCCCAGAACACCCCCAAAGCAACGGGGCACGGATTAGATTAAGAAAAGAGCGAGAGGCGAAGCCCCCCCCTCCCCCCCCCGAGAGAAATGGATGCAGAACACGTGTGCACACCGCCCGGAACCAAATAAAACTCCCACGGCGCATGCGCAGGACGCGAAAGAAAAGTAGCCCAACAGGGCGACAAGTAGCCCAACAGGGCGACAAGTAGCCCAACTGGCGACAGTAGCCCAACAAGGCGACAAGCAGCCCAACAAGGCGACAAGCAGCCCAACCGGCGACAAGCAGCCCAACTGGCGACAGTAGCCCAAACTGCTACAAGGAACCCAAACGGCGACAAGGAGCCCAACGGCGACAAGGAGCGCAAACGGCTACAAAGGAGCCCAAATGGCTACAAGGAGCCCAACCTGTCCAGAACAGAAGGAACCAGTATGGAGGTAAACTCCGGGACACGCAGGAGGTAAGCTGCAAAGGCCAACCGCACCGCAATCGAAGAGATGCGGTTAGCTGAAAACCTCCAGGAGACAGAACCGAAGAAACCACAGGGACACGGAACCGAACCCGGGGAGGAGCAGAACCTAAGCCCAAATCGTATGAAGAGGGGGGAAAGAAAACCCCACTCCTCGCAACAGTAAGCCCCGCTCAGAAGGACGGAATCCAGGCGGGGCGCAATGGAGCCCAAGGCCCCCAAGGCCGCTCCTCCCCAACCCCAGGAGCCTCTATACCAGGCCCCGGGGCAGAGTCGACCTCCAAAGCCCCGGCTCCACAAGAAAAAGCCGGGCAGCCGAGAGCTGGAAGAGAAGGGGCCCACTGGTCAGACCCCGGAGCATTGGCCAGAGGAACAGACTCGAATGCCTCCGCAGCTACCCCGGACGGGGCAAACCCCGAAACTGCCCAAGTCTCAGAACCTCTAACCCCGCCCCGTCCCCGAAGCCTGCAGATGCGTAGGGGCCGGAAGCAGGAGGGGGAAAAACAAGGGGGGCGTGGAAGAACCAAGGCCGAAGCGACCAAAACCCCCCAAGTCTGGGTCCTTTCACAAGCGGGGCAGCATCGGGATGTCCGGGGAAGTGACAAACAGCAGGCAACGCGCGAGCTGCCTGCACCCACGGGAATTCATCAGCAGACTGGGTGTTCATCAGCAGACTGGGTGAATGGAGTCACGAACAAGCAACAAAGCTCGCAGGACTCAGGGTCGAATGTGTCACCGACCCAACAGGCAGCATGACGGAGGCAAAAACAAGGAGAGTCACCCTGAGGCAAAGGGACAGAGCAATCCTCAACTCGCACAAAGCGAGAGGGGATGCAAGGGTCTCCACTATCGGACCCGAGAGCCCCCAGGGGGTTTCCCAGGGCCCCTAGACTGGGTCTGCTAAGGGTTATCCCAGGCAGGGCACTGCTAACCGGCGCCCCAAACTACCAAGCAAACTGTTAAAGCTGAACCCACGAGACGTGTCCACTCGTGAGGGCAAAGCAGGGGGTGCCACCACACAAACGAACCTAATATAAGGGGGGGGGGGGAACAAGGCAGACCCCCCTACCAGGCAAAAACAAATATAAAAGAAAAACCACACAAGTGGACAACGTACCCAGAAGGAACAGAGCCGGCCGCTGTCATAGGTGAAAACTAGCTACGCAGTACCCTGCGCCCCACCAGTGCTATAACTACCACTTACCCCAAGGTAAACAAGGGAGTAAAACCCCCAAACACTCGGGGCGGCCAAACGCCAAGCAGTGAAAAGCCATCAGAGGTAGACCCAAGGCGACTTGTGGAAGGCAACCCCAAGCCCCAAGGGCGGTACTTACAGGGCACTCAGGGAAGGTGACCCTAAGCACATGCAGCCCGAGTACCTGAGAATACTACTCCCAGCTCACACGACCACCGTAAGAGCAGCACTGCAAACCAGTCACAGCACTGAGACAAGACCGGAGCTGGAGTCACACGACCATGCATTATCCCATCAACTGAGGAACTGGGGCGGGGATCACTGGCGCGGGGGTCTGGGGCTCCCCCTTCTCCCTCCCGGGGAGGGGGGAGCTGCACCGACATGCGGCGCGGCTCGTGTGACGTCATGCTTGTTAGTTCGTTTTCCTGGGGGAGTTCTGTCCACTCGTTTGTCGATTTTTGTTGTTAACCAGAATAGGGGTTTGTTTTGTGGCGCTTACCTTTCTGGGTGCCTGTCCCGGTCGATGGCAGATATAGAATGCTCCAAATCACATGTGCATTTCTATGGGCCATTGCTCCCCGTGCCTCTTTGAGGGGGCCAGGTTCTGGCTCGTGGTCCCCGGTAGGCCTAGAACTCCACCCACATCGACTGATGCAAAATGGTTAGGGTATCCATATCAGCCATGGATAGCACCGGGGAGCCGTAGGGGCTCCCCCCAGAAAAGGGGGGAAACAAGGCAGACCCCTCATAAGACAAAACACAAACAAAAACAAAACCCCTCAAGAGGACAACGCACCCCAAGGAACAGAGCCGGCCGCTGTGAATGGTGACAACTAGCTACACAGTACCCTGCGCCCTGCACCAGTGCAAAACTGCCTCTTACCCTAAGGTAAACAAGGAAGACAAAACCCCCAAGCACCCACAGGGTAGCCAAAAAACCGAGCAGTAAAACGGTCCAGCAGAGGCAGGTCCCGAGGAACTTGTGGAAGGCAACCCCAAGTGCCAAGGGCAGTACTTACAGGGCACCTAGGGACGGTA